>NC_089744.1:51854098-51886598 GCF_040412425.1 Macrobrachium rosenbergii
AAGCCTCAGAGAAGGGACAGATGTAAAAATGGAAGGCTCTACTGAGTACTCGGCACCTGATAACATTCTTTACATGTACTGTATATATATATATATATGTGTGTGTGTGTGTGTGTGTGTGTGTGTGTGTGTGTGTGTGTGTGTGTGTGTGTGTGTGTGTGTGTGTGTGAAGACTACAAAGACCATTCACAATTCGTCTCCGTCAAAGTACTTCCATATATATATTCAATGACTGCCCGTCGGCAAATTCTCCTAATATTACCTACCTGAAAATGACGACTTCTCCTGGCCACTTAGATTTTCATCTCATGGGAAGGGAGAATAAGAGGGGGAGGGAGTGGAGGAGACTGGAGGGAGCAGGGAGAACAGAGTGCCTCATTGTCCATTCCGAAGGCGTCTCAAGTTTTTCCTTTGATGGCTTGCCAGGCTCCAAGACTCACCTCGCAACCAATCGCATTACGTTGAACGTTCCTCCTCCCCATTCCATCATCTCCCCAAGAGACACTCCTCTCGCAACCCCCAGCTTCCCCCCCAACTCCTAACCGAATACCCTGGAATACCCGTTCTCCCTCTCCACCCCGCCAGCATCCTTAATACCCAGACACCTTAAGGGGACCACTAGCTAGCCAGGATGAAAATTTCGATAGTGGAGGCTGAAATTGCCATGTTAAGACAGAGGCGGAGACGGGTATGGAGATTTCGATGTAACCGCAATACCATTGTGGAATGTAATAACAATCAACACACACCGGGTGTCCATTTCAACTTATTTTAGCCCCTGCGTCGCATGTCTATATTAAGCCTATACTGTACTTTCGCACAAGATTCATCTTCCTTCTGACCTCTATTACTTTAAAGTTCTCTGAGGTTTCCCTTTCGTGATTGTAAAAATAAAGTATAGCACTAGCTTTAGCTTTTCTGCTTCAACCGCGGTTCAACTCTTCAAGGTATCTTAATACCATTCAGTCCACACATAAATTTACATTAATTTAAACTCAAGGCAGGCCCCTTGATTAAAAATCACTACAGCATTGCAAAACAACTCAGGCGTATATTTCCTTCACACACCGTACGAATTCTAGCATAACATGCCTCAAACACTGGTCACTAGTTGAAGTTATCGGCTATTCTAGTTAACTTAGTAATTAATTTTCTCAATTTTCTATTCTACCAGTATTAAAAAATGCGTTACACCGCAACATCTCTCGTAATAATAATTTAACAATCAACACCGCACTACAAATGAAACCAAGTTGTTATTCATGAAAACATAACATGATAAGATGGTGACAACAGTAATAGAATGAACTCTGCTTTAAAAGGGAAAGAAAACTTTCCAAGTCAAACGACTTACGATGGTACAAACATTTATTCTATGGCAGCATCAATTTATGTGAATAAAACGAAACCGCGATACAATCTGTCAGCAATCTAAAAACACCAACTACTAAGATAGACGAAGCGAACATGACTGTGACTGTGGCACCTTATTCAAGCAGCAAAAAAATCAAGTACCAAGCAACTACCGCAACCACCCAGCCATCTTCTACGTCAGTACCGTCCCTAAGCCCAGCCCATGGGTGGGGGGGGGAGGCCAGGGGGCTGCAACTCTGAATGAAGTATCTTGGTTGATGGGTAACTATTTACCCCACTCAATAACTAGCAGCCCCACCCTCCCCCCTGAAACCTTCCTTCACCACTGTCACCAACTCCTTTCTTGCTCAAAAACTGCAGAAGCAACATTATCCTTCTCCGCCTAACCTTTCTTCCCCCGACCAACTCAATCTTCTATCTTTGCTGCATTTCTCACACCCCCCTTACTCCCTACTGCGCCCCATACCCCCAAAACAAGCCGTCCTATCCTAAAGGCAGGTCATACTCCATATTAGGAGCAGACACCGTGGAACGTTGCCCCATAGCATAACCAGCTGGCCTGGCTGCCTCACAGCAATCTCAAATCAGACAAGACTGTCTTCTATAGAGGCAGACTTTTCTGAAAGACCTACGCAGTCCCACTGTAACTGATTCAGGTAATCTTCCATGCTGTGCAACAGACTAAGCTGCACTCTTTCCGAATAGCGATAGCAAGGTGCCGTTATACTGATTAGCTTAAGCAGGTTCTTCACCTGGAGAGCTTATAAGACCCATACTCAGAACATACATATTACCTGAGTTCATTCAGTAATTAATGCCACTGTCTTGCTGACGGATTTCTTTTCAATGACCATTTCGGGAGAAGGCCACGCTGTCAAAGTAACACACAATTTTTGAGTGTAATTAAAAACCATATAACATGAATCACCCGTTGCAATAAAAAAACTTAGAATCAGGTCACTATGATCCTTAATGCTGGATAAAACCCCAAGCCCTTCCCTTTCATGTTTCACTGGCTCAGAGCAAGAAAATGGACTCTCACAGTCGTTTCTATTCTTCCGAAGGCGATAAACGAAAAAACTAACTGAAGTGAAAGAAAAAATGAATAAATTTAATGACAAATACTAGAGAGAATTTAGTTTCAATTTACCAGTCTAAGATAACAGCATTGTCCTACAGATGGAAAAAAAATAGCGCGAAGAACATACAGACCTACAGCGGTAACAAACATACCGCGACCGGACTTGTTCAACGATTTCATCAACTAAAATTCATTGCCGCCTTCACTACGTTCCATCTACATGCACCTTACAGAAAGTTATCCCTTCTATTCCATCCAATCTGAAGGTGATAGTGTGCTCTATCATTTATTCCAGGACGTGAAATCACATATCCAATGACAAGCACTGTGCCCTACACAACATTTGGCATTTTGGCAGGTGTCCTGTCTTATCTCCCTGTTAGCTGCAAAGACTTGTAAAAGCACCTACGCAATGTTACATGAGGATTATCGACACCAGTAATATATCTGGATGCTATGGGAGTATTTACTTCTTGTGAGGGCACTCGCCCACTTCACCTTCAGATTTCTACTATCACCACCTACACACGTAGAAAATCGAAAGTCAAATGTTGGTATTACCTTGCAATACTTCCTGCCCTCTTCTTCGCTTTGCCTTGACAAACTATAAAAAACAAGGTGCACGCGCTTTAAAAATGCTAAGAAAACTGTTTTGCAAAATCAAATAGCAAAGACGACACTTTTTCGCTGAGAGAGAGAGAGAGAGAGAGAGAGAGAGAGAGAGAGAGAGAGAGAGAGAGCCACGTCACACTACTCTATGTATCGCAGCCCCTAGTAATTTAATATGGCACTAAAATAGTTCTCGGTAACTGTCAGTGCCAACAGTCGACACAGTTCTTTTTGAGCTATAATAAATAACAAATAAAAGAACAATTAGAAAAGAATACCAGACACTCTTCCAAGTTCAGTAGGGATTAGCAATTATCAAATTATCACACTAGTAGACTAAAAGCATCAACTTCCACAAATCGTCAACAATCCAAAATTGTTTCTAGACGCAAGTGCTGAATAATCCAAATTCATTATTAATATGAACATATATAAACTTGGTATAAATAATTCTTTACACCCGGTATTTTGAAGATAAAACATTTTTGACTTCCATGTGCAAGTAAGTATGTGTCTTTAGCGGCTCACTTACACCACAACCATCCAATTTTCTACGAAATGAACATCCTTATCAGAATAATGTACGGTTTCAATTATCTTTCTTTTTCTTTAAAAAATCATACATACACCAAAATACCACGAGGCCTTTACTGAAAGCATATTATGTTGGATCTCACTTCAAAAGTGAATAAAGGTGACAAATCGAGTTAGAAGTGACATGTGGCAGTGGCACTGCATCTTGGCTCATCCGGTAGGACATTCTGGAACTTGTCTAACTTACACGTGAATATGTGCAATCTCATTTCTGAAAATGACATGAAAATTGTAAAGGAAATGATAGCCAAAGATGACAAATATAAACACTATATCATCAAATGCACACCACAAAAACGAAAGTCTATCTATGATAGAGGTGACAAATTGTGTACACTGTATAGCCGTTGCAAAGTATACTTGTTACACGCCCAATCAATGCTATAAATGTCACGAATTTGGTCACAGCGCAACAAATTGTAGAAATGAACAAGCTTGCCATAGATGTGGTGAAAATCACAAATCAAATGAATGTGCTAGCAGCATCTTCAAGAGTAAAAACTGTGTAAAGAACGGCCATAGTGTTACTAGACATAAAACATATGATGGCAATAAGTGCGCAGTATATAAAGAATACGTGTCAAAGATGAAAAATAATACGGATCATGGCTTTGATTAATAATCTTCTATGCAATTTAATACACATACTGTACAGTCCGTAGGAAATACAACTAGCATACAAGAAGAAAACAAATTTAAAAAATAACTAAAGACTCTATTCTGCAGGAGCTACGATATTGACGAGAAAACACTGAAAGACAATTGTAAAATATAAGCACCTTGTTTTGAAAACGTACAAGGGCCCGCCAGGGAGGGAATTATCCCTGTGGAGGGCTGTACATAAAACCAAACAAAGTGAACAGAGTGACTGACTCGTAATAACTGAGAGGAAGTGAGGTAGACAATTCCAAAGGTTGGAGTCGAAATGTATGAGCAATCTCGGCTGGGCTATGACACAGTGAAATAAGTTGAGGTAGAGACCATCCGACATAGTTTCTAAGACTGTGGTGGAATTGCAGAGCAAAACTTTAAGGCTTTAGTGGGCGTATTAGAAAATTTTGAACCTTGAACTCTTTCATTTTGTAGATCTGTAGAATTCTAAGAGACCGTGCATACCCTGGTTGCTACTTAGTTTCTACGCCCTCATCTAGCAAATTAGAGAAAGTTGTGAAAGCTTTCAACCTTTCTTGAGAAATGGCGTGGCGCGCCCTCCAGCCTACCCCTCTGGTCTCAGTTAACAGCGTTTGGGGACCATACTGGGGATCAATAGCGTATAGACTATAGGGTCTAATCAGTCACCGATAGCGAGCGGTTGGTGTTTAACTTTCTTCTTTTTGAAACGTTCTTAACATACATGGAGAGAGTTCGTGACAGTCTGTTACGATTCTGTATTTAAATGTAGACCAAGTTCAGTCCTCGGTAACGACGATTCCCAAATCTTTTACTTGGCATTTTCATCTGGGTCAAGATAATGATCGAAACTAATTTATTTCTTACCGAAGTGCATGTACTTTAACTTGTCCCTGGTAAAAAGGCTGCTTTGTTTGTTTGTACCCAGAGATAGGCTATACTACCTATTTCATTGTAACCGTTCTCAGACTTCGAAAAACTCCCATTAATTAATTAGCTTTCAACAGTTTTCACGTATCAATACCTCTAATCATCATAATACATAACGACAATACGGCCAAACACAGTTCCATGCGAGATACCTGATATCAAAGACCTTTCCTGATATACTCGTAACTTGGGCTGGTCTCTAATCATCACAACAAAAAAAAGACAATAGGGCCAAAGACAGTACCTTGCGGGACACCTGATATCAAAGACCTTTCCTGATATACTCGTAACCTGGGCTGATCTCTAATCATCATAACAAAAAAGACAATAAGGCCAAACACAGTTCCTTGCGGGACACCTGATATCCAAGACCTTTCCTGATATACTCGTAACTTGGGCTGGTCTTGGATAGTGCTCCAATAGCTGATAGCCCACTTATAGCGTTCGAGTGGAAAAACGTAAGCAGGCTCCGGTTTTGCTTTTGAGATCGTTACGTAGTAGGAAGTGGTTAACTCTATCAAAAGGCTTCTGCAAAGTCGATATACAGAGCCAACTTCAATGTCGGATTCTAAATTCCAATAAAACTAGATGAGTAACTATGGCGTCGGAGATTTCCCCTGTTTAGTACTGTTGTTTGATGTGGAGAATGTTATCGATCTAATGTTTGACATCTACTCAACTCATGCATGATTTCGAAAGATAGATTTCATTTGTTTGGTTTTATGGCTGGACTAGTGATCGAGCGGTTAAAGATTTTTTTGCAAAGTTATTATATGTTAATGATTCACATTTTTGCATAATTTCAGTAGCATTACTGGGAAGTGGTCTGTTCCAAATGCAGTTATTTCTAATTTCTTCATCCATCATTTTTTCAGTAGTCAATTTTTGTAGTGCCGGGAGGTTGTCCCCGAGGTAGAAGAATGCATCTAAATCTTGTATCTGGCGCTTTGGATCTGACAGGCATTTGAAAATCTGTCAGTTGATGTGATAAGGACCCATTTACTTTGAGAGGAGCCAGTTCCACTCTTCACTTTTTTTTGTTTGCGTGTCTCTCGGAAGAACTTTCGGTTATTTGGCATACTCTCTACCGCCTATTTTTCCTCAGATTCGAGAGGATTCATTAGACTCTGTCCTATCTGTATAGTTCCAGTTGTTATTCTGATGGCTCTGCGGTACGGACTTCCCTCTGCCGAAATAAGACTCGCCGGTCTCTCGGAATTACGCAGGTTGTCCTACTTTGTACATTCTTTTACCTAGGGTACGATTTGTCTAACGTTTCGTATACACCTAACTGAAAACCTGAAGGCTTTCATGTTCAATTTGTTTCTTAATGAGCCATCCCAATCACTCGATGATATTAAATGCTTTATTTCAACCCAGTTTGCCTTATGGCCGGTAATGACTAGGATGACGCGTCACGGGCGATGTTGAGATGTTGCTCAAGAGGCTGTGAATATTTGTGAAAGTTGAATCGGGTGTGTTTTCTTCTCCCGACTGTGTTGGCCTCGTATCTAGTGTTATTATCTTTTGTAGGCTATTATGGAAGTCACATATAACTTTTAAACTGTTTAAGATCTCTGGCGCATAACCTTGCAATGTTACACCAACTCCTTTTTCCTACTTGCATAAGGAAAATTAAAATCCTAAGTACCATCGTATCTGAGAGAGAGAGAGAGAGAGAGAGAGAGAGAGAGAGAGAGAGAGAGAGAGAGAGAGAGAGAGAGAGAGACCAATGCGACAAGGAAGGCACTGTTGTGATGGAAGCAACTTGCATTCGTGAGAGAAGAGAAAAAGGGCGGGGATGGGGGGAGGGGCACCGAGGGAAGGGGCTATGTGAAACTGCAACGCTCTAGGAGGGCCCACATCAACATCTGACAGGCAACAGGAGTCCTACATTGATTCTGCACTTGACGAACAGCCCCGCCCTTCACATACCCCGAAAAACATAACCGGGACCCTACCCTATACCCCAACTGCATTAACCAATTTCAAACTATTATACACTTAAAAGACATACACCAAGTACGCCTGCTTCGGTTATAAACGAATCCGGTTTACAGGACTTGGTGGCTATCTGCTGCATGGCCATCCGATATGAAATTACAAAACCGGTTTCAACATTCTGAAAATAGGTTTATTTTTGTCTTTTTTTCATTATTCGGCAGCTCTCATCGCATCCTCTACTTTAGCTATTCACTTGCCGTGGTGGAGTCGAATTTAAGCAGGCTGATAGCCTATTTCCCAGCCTCACTGGAATACATTCTGGCACTCTGCTGTAAAATTTATACTTTGCAAATAAGCAAATAAGCAGTTTTGTCTTGCATGAAGTTTTCTTTGTCACTATAACGAGGCCTTGACTTACATTCCTATTAAGAGTTGATTTTTTATATTGTTTATATATTTGTACACAGTGAACATACACATACAAGTGGGCGCACTGTGCCATGTATGAAGACGTTAACAAATATTAAAATACACAACGAACTTTTCATGAGCGCAATTATTCTTAAAAAACTTCGAACCTTCCTCTAAATGTGACGCATAACTCTCCACTCGAAAAGTGACACGCAAAGAAGATATTAATTAGTAATCAACATGAACCTGGCGCCTTACTAGCATCCTGGAAGGCTACAAGCGACAGAGCTTGAAAGAACGCGTTATGGCCTAACAACAGGATGGTTCAAACTTACAAGAAATCATCTCATGTAATAAATTTTGTGCGTGAGAGAGAGAGAGAGAGAGAGAGAGAGAGAGAGAGAGAGAGAGAGAGAGAGAGAGAGAGATGAGATTACCACCAGGCCATGTCTAATCAACCTTTGCAATGAATAAAAAGCCTAACAAACAAAATGACTTCTCAGTAAGAAACCCACCAGGAGGGCATCCTACCTAAGGCGAATGCATTCACACTAACTGAACATGCAACGCTAAAGAATGGTAAGCGGCCTCAAGAGAACATTTACTATAAAATGTTGCCTTTCCTGAAAACACCTTGACAGGCCGAAGTCCAAAAATTCAATTTAAGACGAGTAGATATAGGCTATACGAACTATAATTAATGAACTGCACGCCTTACAATTGAGTGAATTTAAATGTGCCATACTACGGTATGGTACAATGCAATATTAACAATATTAACATACCTAAAATATTAACGATAAAACCAAAATTAGTCACACACCTCGTAAAAAGGACCACCCAATTAGTAAAACTGTTCCATTTATGGCAATACCAAAATATAAAAAAAATAAACACACACAGTACGGTGGCTGACAGAGTGAAAAATAGGCAATCATTTTCGTTGGTCATCTCAGTACAGCGTGAAAATTAAGACCGTGGAAAATGAGGAATTAAAAGCCTCCTAAAATAATTATCTCCAAGTCTGAGGGGGAGAGGTCTATGGGAAATTAACGCAGGGGGCGTACACCCCTGCCATCCCACCCATCAAGATGACACAGCCGCCATAATATGGACTGTGGCGACAACGATATAATTAACTTCTATTGACCTTTAGCCCACTTGAAATAATGGTAGAAGTAACATCCCAAGTTACTTTAATCCTTTTCTGGCGTATAAGAGAGAAGGGCCGACATTAAGCATAACAACATTTTTACCAAATCAGGTATCCTCAGAAAATTTCAAAATGAGGAACATTACTGGTAATACGCGAAGATGCAAGAAAATTATTATAAAACTATGATGCACAAAGAAAAATCTCCAACCAAATGACACCCGAGTAACAACAATATTAAACCTCAATACTAAAAAAAAAAAAAAAAAAAAAAAATGCACAAATATACACACCGACTGAACATGGCCTCGACGACAAAACAGCCTTTTCAGATAAGTAAATGAATACCCATAACCAAAAAACGGCCATGGCTAAATGCCCATATAACTTTCCGTTGGAGTCTATAAATCTAAAAGAAACCTGGTTTGCTAAATCCCGGTCACTGACGTAACCCCTAAGAAAGTAAATGGACGTAAAACTCCCGTGAGCAATCCACATGCACCAGAGTATAATAAATGAACCCTTCAAGCTTCACATATAAGCTATACGTCAATCAGCCAGCGAAAGAAGCCGGTCGCACTTTCCTCACAGATCGTTTTTAAGACAAAGAAAACCCGTTTTATCTGCTAAAGCTGCCCACTAAAAATCTTGACCATGTTCCCTATACGAACGCCGCCAAATTCCTATTTAGATATAGTACCTTATTAATCAAGATTATTTTCAAGACACAAAACAAAGGTCTGATCATTAAGTTTTCCACTCCAAATTATATAAATTATATACTGGCTAACCAACCCGGCGCTGCCCGGGAAAACTCCGAAAAACAACCTATAAACTCACTCTCTTAGCTTCAATTTCGTTATAGTTTTCCACTGTTTTTCATCTCGGAAGTATCCCAAACGCTCTGATCAGAATATGAATACATTATGCATAGACGTTACTCATTTCATTGTTAGGCCCTTCAATGCTATTTGTAGGCCGTTTAAAGTCCAAATCACAATAAAAAAAAAAATTTAAAACAAGTTCCACGTGATACATACAATTTGGTATAAGCCTAGGCCAATGATGTCATTTTATATTTGTTACTATAATTAAAAGTCAACAATCACTGTCCAATTCATAAAAATCTGAACCAATCTCTCAGTTCTAATTTAAACTCATTCATTAATATTGTATGAGAATTAACGTCTTTTTTTAATAAGAAATATTTAGTCTATACTCTGTTACGCCTCTTTACTTCTTTCCTATTATTATGTGAACTGCTGCAACAGTTTCATATTAAGAAAAAGTTGCAAAACACTTGCCTTTACGGCTAACTTCAGTTCATGATATGTATTCTTTATAATAACTTTAGGGTAGTTTTTAACGTTGAAAAATAAATTATGACTCATTATCTTTACAATGACATCACATTCTTTAACACACAATAAAGTATAGCTAAACTGATCATTATAAATAAAAATTACCGCTATGCATGTACGTACGGCATCTATAAACTCGGTCAATTTGTACCATTAGTAATAATGTAATCATGAACCAAACAAAATCGTTCCCTTCTTGGATTTTAAGTTAAAAACCTTCCTGGAGTAACATCGAAGCCATGCGCAAAATTTTTTCCGGGTTTGTCAAGCGGTTCAGATTTCTATAATGGACAAACAAATATATAAACATTCACTTCTACATAAATATACATATACAGCATATATATATATATATATATATATATATATATATATATATATATATATATATATATATATATATATATATATATATATATATATATATATATATATATATATATATATATACATACATATACACACACATAATGTGAACTTGTGCTCTATAGAAATTTGAACCACTACACCAATCTCAACAAAATTTTGCAGGGGGCCCTCATTTGACTCAAGAAAGGTTTTCACATGGGTTTCAAACATGTCCCCACGCCCTCTGGGGTACTTTATTTACTGCGGGTCTCAGAAAAGACTCCGCCATTGGAAAGCATTTTGGACTAGTGTGAAACGTGGGGTGTCGGGAACGAAAACTAATGGAAATTAACTGATATCAAAATGTAAAATCAATTATTCTATATATTATATATATATATATATATATATATATATATATATATATATATATATATATATATATATAATATAAGTTGCACTATATACGTCTTAAATACCCAAGACTAAGTTATTTTGTACAGAAACTTCCAAGCTATTTTGAAGTTGTTCTCTCCCCAAAATTCATCTTACGGCTACAGTCCGATTATGAGTCCTTCAAAAAGCTTGTAAATTTTTTTGCTAATAAAAATCTCCATTAGGCAGTATCCTATTTACAGTAATTCCTATAATCAAGTGTTTGAATATACATACATACATACATACATACACACACACACACATATATATATATATATATATATATATATATATATATATATATATATATATATATATATATATATATATATATATATATATATATATCACGATCCGGCTATCACGACATTTACCCCACCCTCAAAAGATACCTATCAGGTTCGGTTCCTGAGCAATCCCGAATTCTTTAGACCCATTCAGTTAAATCCCAGGGTGCTACATTAAGCAATGAATGAAGTGCCTGCTAGCGGTGGGTCATAGGCTATCCATGGTGGAGAAGGACACAAGGCTACCAACCTCGCCACATAAGGCACCACCAAAACTGGGAAGCTAACAACTTGTACTTCCCCAACTTCGTGATAGAAACCCCAATATTCCTTTGTTTCCTACTGACTTGCAATACTAGCATAACAATTGGAAAATTTCTTCCTACAGTTTTATTACAACAGATACTTGCAATACGTAACAGCAGCTCATCTCATTAAAAGACCTAGTAAAAATAGACCTACATCCTTAATTGAAGTCGCTGTTCTTCCAAGTAAAACAAGGACAAATGCTTTATTAATGGGAAAATGAAAGGAAGACATCCGTAGAACCGCAGGGGTTCAACCGAAAAGAATTCAGTAGGAAGAACTATGAAGAGGGCTCCAGCGCTCCTCTACAAATCGGTATATTCATAATGAAGATAATAAAAACTGGTAATACATAAGCATGGTAGCCTATATGAAAGCCTTGGATACTTCTACCTCTGATGGAAAAACAATTCATAATTGTCAATTTACTTCTGGCAGGGGTAGGGCAAAACGATACCTTCACACCGTCTTTGGTTTAGTGAGCCTACCGCAAAGACAATCTATAAACGCCGTAATTTGGTATATAGTAAGGAACTAATGTTTCAATTTTTACAACCCATTTTACAAGCACTCACCAAGTTATTCTAACCTTTCCAAGACATCTCTGCAAACACCATCCGTGAAGGGAACTTTTTATGCATATAATTGGCCTTCAGGCATACATCTTATAAGCAAAAGCCCTTCTCACCTACTTCAAGTATCCTGTTCTCCCAAATATACCTTTCAATATATAAATTATATTATCGGCAGTCAGTACTAAAATAAAGACAAAAGCGGTTTTCGACCGAAACCCACTTTAACACTTCCTTAATGGGAAATAGCAGTTACAATCTACTACACTCACTGATCAGACTCAAATTCCGAAGAGCATTACAAGCATTATGTTAAAAACAACAAATCCACACACCTGCTCACAAATGAAAACGGGCGATGAAGCAAAAGATTATAATCATAAAGTGACCTCGCATCCCACGGAAAGCCCTTTACTTTCATTTTAAAAACTGCAACAAGAAACGACCTCAACATTGTCTTATCTCGAGTGATCTCCGGGCAAACTTTGATATACACAATGCCTTTTTAAGATAAACGAGAAGATGAACAATATAGTACAAGCTAGGCAGTGTATACTTCAATGTATACTTACTCTCTCAACCAAACTGTACCTAGATCTGCGGTTAAACTATGGCAATAATATAGAAGAGGCAAAATTTTGCACACAACATTTATAGTGAAGGTCTTAACAAAATTCTTCAAGTTTCATGGAATAATAAGCATGAACCTACGCTACCACTGACAGATAACACTTTAAGAAGAAAGATGCCTATGTGAAACTGAAAACCAAAATCAGCTGCCTAAAAGCTGTTAAACTATTAATCCACTCTCCAGCTTAAAATGACTGGATACACCCACCATCAGTCAAGGAGACCCATTCCATTCTTCCTTGACAGATACAAAAGTAAAAGCATAAAAGAACCATGAGAGGAAGGGGGAAGTGAGTCCCTCCAAACTGATCTCTGGCACAAGGGCAAAGGGAACTCATTATGAACTTTTCCCAAATAGGACGCCGCCCATCGGACACTAGTCATTTCGCCGCCCACGGAGACTTCATGACCCGACGCCAACGTCCGTGCCTTGTGGGCAAGATGCGTGGGAGCAAATTGGGGAAGGAGTTTAGGTAGAATTGTGGGAACTGGTAGGGGGGAGAGGGCGTTGGTATGTAGAGGATTTCCTTTCTATGGGCTTTCGCAAAACCAAACACTTAAAACGCCGTCAAGGTTCGTTCCTCCCTCAGTTATCACGGCCATTTACAAAATTAACACAACGAACAGGCCCATTACTGTATTTCATACAGCATCTTCATAACGCGATGGTCCAAGGATGAAAATTAATTACTAAATTACGATGAAAGTCCCATCAAAGACCCAAGTCATTCTTAATCGAATTCTATACATGTATACATACTATTATTTGAAAAACACTGTAATGGGCGCATCGAAATTGAAAGGCCTTCATTTGGAACAATTAACCACGTGAGAAGATGAAGATGGTAACTGAGAATTTACCCCGATAAATGGGTAGACTAGAGTGAAAGGAGACACGTGTAAATTACTAACATTACATCCCGAAAATCTAACGAGCTTGTATTCTTCTACAAAGCCCAACTACAATGACATTACGCTGTCATTACATGACAGCAAAAATTGTGCTACGTCTCAACTTTAGAATTTAGACCCACCTCGAAACCGAAGGAAGTGAAGAAAACGAAACTTTTTGAGAAACAAGTTTCACTGGTAAGAATAATGTCTTCAACACACCAGATATCCCCCTCCTTTCATAAAACATCCCTGAACCGATCAAAAAAATACAAGTTCGCAACTTCCCCATTCATAATCAAGGGGGCGGGGAATCCAGAAGTATAACGTACAAACTCATCAATTGATGAAATTGCGTGTAACGCACTCACTCCCATGCTTCATGAACCACCAACAGTAAACTTCAAGCCCCAGCTGATTGTGACTCCCATGACGATCAATACCGTTACAGGAGAAAAAGAATGATAGTGAAAACCGTATTTCCTTGAAGAGTTTATCGGTCAAAAATGACTCCGCAAGGTAGCACGGACGCCACTCGACGGCTCTCTACTTCATTCAGAAATGGTTTTTACTGATGGGTTGTGACGTGAGCATTCATTATCCGTGATATTCCAGTACACAAAATGTCCTGTCATCGACAGCTATTTACATTGTGAGAATGATTTTTAAATATCATTCAACGGAGCAAGGACATTTAAAACTCAAATAAAATACAATCGCCCGCACCAAAAATCTACCCATGAACTAACCAACCATCCAACTCACTAAAACTTTTTAAAAATATATTCACAAATCATGAATACACGCCGGAAACAGCAACTGTGATAGCCCATTCCTTTCAACATATTGGCATATTCTTGGCTGCAAACAATAGGACTGTCCTATCTGCTGCTTAAACCCTTTATGACACGAACTGCTATATGAACAAGCTTAAAAAAGCGGGTCCAAAAATAAGCAAATCATACCTGAATCTTATAGTGGGCATAAACGTGTCTGTACAATTATTAATCAAGCCCATACCTTGGAATATGCGTAAGTTACAAACAGTAATAACTAGGTCTAGAACCATAAGAAACTATTAACCCTATGCTTAGAACAGTAAACCTTTAAGACTGGCGCTTAACGCTGCAAACCTGGCATGCCTACACAACGTTCAGGGTTGTAACCGACTTAGCCAGTTACGGTGAAAGTAGATCACGGATGGGGGAGGGGGGGGTTAACGTAGACGCATGACAAAACCAACGTTCAAACTTACTCTTGAGTGTGGTGACCTAGAGGGAATACAACACAAAAATACAATGTTGCACGTCTTCATGGGCAAATAAACAGCAACTTGAATTAACCGACATCACTCACTGGGTTCCATCAAATACTCCAAAAATGGCCAAACTATTGTGGGTGAAACGAATAAAATCACACAGCATCGACGTGGTTAGCTTCAAACGGAGGTCAAGTTTAAAATCCTCACTAATACCTAACAAAACAGTTATGGAATAAACATTTCCCTTGGTTAAACTATATAGCATTTTAAGCAAACTGAATTCAGTTATATATATATATATATATATATATATATATATATATATATATATATATATATATATATATATATATATATATATATATATATATATAAACTATAGACCGGAAGCAAAATCAGGCTAGGTCAAGTTCGGTTGGACTATCAGTTTCCCGAAAATCATGTTCTTGACTGCAAATTGGAGTATTCGTGCTTTTCGCCTTGCCAGCAATGATCAAAAGACAAAACAACAGGAAATAGGTTAAATAGCGTAAATGAAACTATGAATAGGGCAGCAGAAGACTGACAAGAAACCTTTCTTACATTACTAAAACTGTACGTCATTATAAACAAAATAAGAAAATAACGACGCAACCTTCATAAAAACCAACAGTAACATTGCAATATATTTGATGACATTAAGTCCTTTATATCAAAACAACAAATCTCAAAATAACAATTACTAACTACAAACCCCAAGCACTATTTCTTTAGCATATCCTCCTTCCTGCCGGTAAACCTTGGGATAAAAAAATAAATTTCAACGGATTTTAACTGCAACATATCCAGCGCTCTCGCCGAGGTGCCGACGTTTTCTCGAGCAACTGCAGGTAACTTTTTTTTTAATTATATCTAATTGGCTGTCCAAAACGCTGGTTTTGATCGAACACTATCAACATACTACCAAATATATTAGTCGAGTAAGTTATAGATGTAAATCAACGGGTAACCATAAAACAAGTATTTGAGTGCACAGTCCTGATACTAAAACTTGCGGAGCCAAAATGACGCGGCACTAATTGCGGGAAAAAAATTCATATAAACATTGATAGAAAGCTACCAAAATTCGACAGTCTGCAACAATTGGGAAACCTGCGTATGCTCCTTCTTAACCTGCGCGGTACAAAACAGACTGCGGCAATTATTATCCATCTGTTTCTGAATGGAAAATCTTGCGCAACTACGAAAAACATTAAAACATCAGGAATCGCATAATTAATTACATCTTAACATCATGACTAATAATTCAAGATTTTCAAATACCCAACCTTACGCCACTCATTGGCCCTAGTATTCAGCATACACTGAAATCCCAAAGTTCTGGCGACCAAAACAATATTAGCATATTATCCCAGCATATTACATATGCCAAAAACGTCATTAAAAACTATTAAAACCACCGCCACGAGGTTGAAACTACTCCACGGTATCAACTATGAACACCAGGACATACACTTAATGATTTAAGAATATGAATTTAAAAACCAAACTACTCCACATGCAAAAGAGATTCAAAGCAATACCTAAGATTTCACAATAACACACCCATTAGGATGCATCATGTACTCGACCACCAGGCTATGTCACAGGAGAGAGAGAGAGAGAGAGAGAGAGAGAGAGAGAGAGAGAGAGAGAGAGAGAGAGAGAGAGAGAGAGAGTACCCTAGCATCTGAGACTCAAACAAAAAGAGCGGGACTCGCTCAATTTAATCAATTACACCAACAAACAAAGTTACAGGTGTTAAGACTACACTCGTCGTATGCAAGACCCATCAAATGAAATCTCACCCTTCTCTTTCCAGACTTTCATCATCATTAAAACCTCGTATACTGTGCTTCCAGAAAAGCACTTGCTCCACCGCGTCCCGAGTTTCCATTACAATGGCTGGCACGTCTCAATGCTGTGGCGCAGAATCTACGTTAAGCTAGGCCTGGGTAGGCTTTGGCTAACCACACAAGGAGTACATATTTGTCCCTATCGTAATTTCCGTGCACACAGCCTATCTACCTCTGACCATTACTATCTACCTAACGGACCTTTGCTGGCCATCCCACTGAGCCTCTAAAATAAATTCGGTCATTGCCGATACATATATGACTAGCCTAGGCCTATACGCAGAACGAACTTCGTTTTGCTTTGGTTGTCAGCAATTCTTACTCCTGCAAAACTAAGCAGGTTACGTGGTGCCCAATCAGCCCAAAATAACAGAAGCTTGGGAAAAGGTAACTGTACTTCACCATCGTCCATAATTCTTCAATCGGTTCCAAAAACTGATCAATTAGGCCTATGATACAAAAACCTTACGCACAAGCGTAAAATATCCACAGAAACGTTTGTGAAACCAAAGGCAGAGCTTATAAGTAACTTAGGCTATGTACTTCATGAATCCTGGTCATCCGGTTTCTATGACACTTTCTTACAGAACTTCAACATTCGAGAAAGAGAAAGAGGATGATGATGGCCCACGCTGCTGCACTATTTTCAGCAGATGGAGGAGTAGGAGGGGCAGGAGAAGGCAGAGCATGGTTGGTGGAGGGGGTAGGGAGAACATCGGCCATGCTCGTCGTCAGCTGACTACCCGCAAACACTAAACAATCTTTTAATCCTTGCGAAACACCGGAGCCATTAACTCTCACTTCATAAATCCTGCACAAAACATTCACTCGCGGTTTCCTCCAAGGGCCAAGCACTAATACACAGGCACCTGAAAAACGTTAACAATGAACTTTGTTTGAAATCTTACCTTCATCGAGAAGTCTTTCGACGTGTAAGAACACACTTGGGAAGGCCGCTAGCTGTTTCTTATCCTTTAACAGCTGGGCGAGGTAGTCCGCAATGCTATGAGTATTGTTAGAGTCACCCATTTTGTGTAAATATATTATGTCAGACTTGTGTTAAAAGTAGCTTATAGAAGACGAGGGGGTGAGATTTACAAGAGGTTAGTTGTGACACTACTACGGAGCAAGAGTCTACCAGTACTGTACCTCCATGAACTGTTGCTCACTCACCACTATACTCGCGCACGCGCACTAGCAGTCTCTCTACCCCCGTCCATCTTTACCCCCCTTCTCTTCTTTCTTCTCTCTTGCCTTTATCCCAAGGACCAATAAAATCTCAGAGCATAAAAGCCTAAGTAAACAGATCAAATACCATGTTCTATGATATTTATATTTATGATTTGCTAATAATCAGGAACTTTAACATCATTCATGTCTGGCTGAAACTTCTTTATCATCCAACATTTCCATCTTTTCATCTTGGCTCCTCCCCTTTCATCCCCCATTAATGGGAAGAAATGGTACCAACGCGTATTTTGTTTTATGCGTAAGTTAAGATTTTTTCTTAATACGCAGAGTAAAGGGCACCCGTTTGTTTTCCCTGAGCATAATTAAAAATCGTATGGTTTCTTTGTCGTGATGTTCCATTAGAACAAGTAATTTTCAATTTATCTGTGATATACCTCCTCCCGGTTACAACATCCCCTCCCGCCCCAACACAGTACGTTTTCTTTCGGTTCCTTCTTTTGGAGGAGTAACTGCATCAAGTGGAATCCAGTGATTTGAGCGGAGACTAGTCCATCTTATTCACTCGTTGCAGTGTTGGAGTCCGGTCAAGATGGTCTTGAAGCGTAGGGATTAAGGTCACAAAAGAGTAAGCGTCAAAAGATGAATAAAGTTTTATACAGTATCCCAATGAAATTTATTTAAACTTATCAAAATTCATGTATCATCGTAAGTCCTTTTTTTCACTTTATTCATAGCGAACGAAAGATCTCTACATGTTACAGTTGCATTAGTATTTTAATCTTCCTGTCTCTTTCCTGTACCATTCTTGGTAAAGTCTGTATGTGTATATTTATGTGTTTGATGCAACCAATTCCTCCGTAAAATGAAGAACGTCTTCTGCTGACTTCGGATCCTGTGTTGAACTGTAAAATCTTGTCATGCTGTCTTGGAGGTACAATTATCAGGATAGGGAATAATGATTTACACGTTTTTACCTCCAGTTTTGTGATACATCTACTGATGTAATTATAGAAAATTATAGAATGAATTTTATGTTAATAACAACATTGCTTTAGGAATATCTAAAATTATTATTATTAATTATTATTTATTTATTTTTTTTTTTGGTAATTAAGTCAAGATTTGTCGCTTTAGTTGTTGAGGTTCAAATCATGAACACGTCCTAATGGATCGAGCCTAAATGGTCATTAATTGAGAAGGTAACTTTCAGAGACAAATATATTTCTGATAAAACTGTTGATTAAAATTCAGAATTCTTGCAAGGGAATTAAATTTGGAGACACTTCCAATTAACATATTTCACGAGATGAAGCCAGTACAACACATGCACCTCGGAACACACCTGACCAGCAAAGGTCGCTAGTTGTCTTGCCTTTGGCCTTCATTCAGACAAATTCTATTGTCACTTCCGTTCGTAATAGATGCTCATTTCATCACTTTTACGCCTTTTCTGTATCTTCTAGTTTGTGGCCAGTAAGGAAATACTCTGGATTATATAGGTCAAGTTGTATAATTATTTTCGCCTTAACGTTTGTTTTTCATTGCTATGTTTACATTTTTGGCCTAAGCTTGTCCGAGTGAAGATACCTAGGTAGTTTGGCTGCTTCTAAATCTCGAAATTTATGCGATGGCAAACTCACCTCTTAAAGACTGGCATTTTGTGTGATCCAGGAAATACAGAGGAAGAAGGAGAATTCTACATTCTGGTAGTGAATGACATGAAGGACAAGTCAAGCCGGTTGAATCTCACGTTTCTGACTTCCACGCAGCTTGCTTGGGATGGCGGAGGTTGACTCCGCATTTGATAGCGGGTTGTGGAGTTGACTCTGTGCTGCATAACCTTAATCCCCTACGAACTTATGAATATGGAAAGAATGATTACCTTGAACAGCATTAATGAGCTACACTTACCTGGCATGGAGACGATTCTATTAGCGAGGAGGAACTGAAATATAAAATTTAGGCCAAAGGCCAAGCGCTGGGACCTACGAGGTCATTCAGCTCTGAAAATAATATTGGAACAATTGTTAGCAGAGGGTGGGATGTAGGTTGGAAGAAAGAGGACATGAGCAGAGGTACAGTAAAAGGAATGAAAGGGGTTACAGCCAGGGGCCGAGCGGCCGCTGCAAAGAACCTTAAGTAATTCCTACAATGCACCTCATGAGGTGCACTGTCGACATTATTCCCCTACTACGGTCCAGCGAAAATTAACGATTACTGCAGTGATAGTCACATTAA
Organism: Macrobrachium rosenbergii; assembly: GCF_040412425.1. Classification (NCBI taxonomy): domain Eukaryota; kingdom Metazoa; phylum Arthropoda; class Malacostraca; order Decapoda; family Palaemonidae; genus Macrobrachium; species Macrobrachium rosenbergii. The sequence continues at coordinate 51,874,222 of NC_089744.1, forward strand.
TCATGTCGATTAATGAAAAGTCAAAACTCACTCATGTTGTCTACAAGTTTCCTGTTTCGCAAAAAAGGAAAATCCTTTGTTGCCATAATCATGAAATGGTGAATCTAAAATCTTGAAAAGAAAGGTGGATTCAATATAACTCATTCATCAAAATCATCCTTTCGTCGTATTTGGTCATTTATAATTTTATCAGTTACATTACTGAGAAGATGATTTGCATAATGATCATTGCGTGCGATCTTCAGTGCGGTTAAGATGTGAAATCTTTACAAATAAGTCATTAATCAATCACTTTCTACTAAACTAAACTGATAAGAAACGCCTTCATAAAACAAAAAACAAAAACAAAAACAAAAATGGGCCAAGACCACAGAGAAATCCCAGATAATTATTCTCTTGCTCACAAATCACGGTTTAATAAATATTGTTTATATTTCCAACACCAGATGTGCTCATATCAAGCCTGCGCTTTCATCACAGACCCGGGCTGTTGCTTAAAATAGAAAGTCACTCACTTCTGAAGTCGAACTACGATGAAAATATTTATGAAGGTGAATTAACTTTTGTAATTCATAAGTTTAAGAGTGGCTACACCTAATGCTCAAGTTCTTAGAATACATTGCTACCGTTTCAGCTCACAATTAAGTTACTTAGGGAGTGCATATACCTCCGCCTACCTCAGACCCTTGTGAAAACACATTCTCTTAAACGGAATCGTACGTTAATTGCCGGCACCCAAACAAAATTTTACCGGTAAAGAGGAAACGTAACTTCCAGCCAGACTTTCTTTACAGGTTTAATGATTAAACTTAATTACCAGAATCTAAAACAATGGCGAGTAAGTTTTCAGTTTTGTAAGCCTGGAACATTTGAGACAAAAGGTCGCTCTTCGTCAAAGGTTCCTTTCCAATCTCACTCAAAACCTAATCACTTGTCGATTGTCAGGAGACCCACGCTGAATGGGGAATACCACGTAAAACTAGACCGTTTTTTCGTAATCCTGATAAGAAACAGACAAGCAACTGAACAAAATCATGACCTCCTCAGCCCTGAGTTCACAACGGTAATAATAAAAATCTCTTCAGCTTCCAATATTTTTAATCTTGGAATTCACTGGAGGAGTCGACAGACACACACACACACACACACACACACATACATATATATATATATATATATATATATATATATATATATATATATATATATATATATATATATATATCTACTGTATACAAGTAAAGTCAAGCGGTTCATAATTCACTGCTAGATATACAAAAACATTGACCAAAGCATTGAATCTATTAAATTACGAAGCCTGTTGTTGTGGCACGCCATCTTAGGAAAAAATTGCGAGAGAACATAGTAAGGAGTTTATCTTTCGGTTATCTCTCTTAAAGTGACCTTATCGCGGCGCCGTTGTCGCACGTAAACAAACGTTTCCGTTTCCCCACTTCCGTTTCCTCCGACAAATCAGCTCCACGCTTCGCGGATTTTTCACTTTATTCGGGTTATCTTAATTGTCTCGAATTTCTTGAATGATTATAAGTTTTGGCCCCTTGTTCTAGATGGATGGGTGGTTGCCGGTTTACGTACGCTGAATCGAGCTAGTTCTGCGGAGCACTTCTAGAGTCGAGGTTCCTTAGTGAAACGGAATATAGAATTTAGGTCAAAGGCTAAGCGCTGGGACCTGTGGGGTCATTCAGCACTGAAAAGAAAATTGAGAGTAGAAAGGTTTAAAAGGTGTAACAGGGGGAAAACCTTGCGGTTGCATTGTGAAAAATTGTTAGAAGAGGGTGGAAAGTAAGATGGAAGATGCTTGCTTTGTACGCTGACACAGAGGGCTAACCAGCAGAGTGGCCTGTTCACAGTTATGTTCGTCGGCGTGTCCAAGTAAACAGCAAGGTGCCAACCAACTTGCGGCTTCCAGTCCCACTACATGAGCATCATTTATTGGCCGTGGAAGGTCGCTGAATATATTGCGCAAAGAGACGGATTTGAGCCAAGTTACTCGATACTTGTAATAAGGCGCTCAACTAACTTCAGTATTAGAATTGAACTCTTGTAACAAAGGAAAGAGGCCCACGTGAACTAGAATAAGACAGTTGTTCTTGGAATTTGACCTCTTATAATCTGTAATTTCGGAATGAAAAATAGTGGTAAGTAAATGCGTGACGAAGGGGATGGGAGAGTTTCGTGATTGGCAGCTAATGTATAATATATATATATATATATATATATATATATATATATATATATATATATATATATATATATATATATATATATATATATATATATATATATATATATATTACATATAATTTTCTCATTTATACACTCGGGACTTTTACGCCCACAAATATTGAGTCACAAATATCACTTAAAATCGGATTTACTTTACCTTAGAAGTAACTTTCACCCTCAGGAAATTGCAATTTATATGTGCATTTTACCCGGCCAGAATTCGATTCTATGCCATTTGGTTTAGATACAGGGATAGATAGTAAACTTATCCATTTGAAAATCAAGAGGAGATATAAGATGATTTTGACTCCGCTACCAATGTTCCTGTCGAATTCAAGTTCTGTACTTAGAATCGATATCGATCCACCTCGACCATGATAGCTGATTTATAAGTTTGTAACTCTTGGCTAGCTAAGAAGTTTTGTTACCCATGACGTTTTATACTGGCAAATACTGAGCCACAAAAATACCACTTAATATCGAATCCATGTTACATTAAGAATTACACCTAAGAAAGGTATAGTTTATAAGTGCATCCTCCATGGCTAGGATCCGAATGAATGTTCATTACTGCAAGCTTTGAAATAGCACCAAAGATGAGATTCAGCAATGTCGCCATCTTTCTCTGCACTGTTTACATTGAACTTCAACTGGGGTTATCCTCAGATTTAAAACATCACACTGGTAACAACTTACCTAACTGAAAGTCACTAACACTTTCTACCCTAACACCTGAAAGTGATAAGCACAGTTTTTATTGGGGCTGGTTTTCAGCAACAAGTAGAGCCCTCCCCGCCCTCTCCCCCTCCTCTACGACGATGGAGGTTCCGGTGTTGCAAATCAAATATGGCGAACGAAAAGTCTCCAACTATCTTGACGCCTCTGGTTAAAGACGCCGAGAAAGCCACGGCGGCCATCTTACCCTTCCCAAAGCATACAGTACAGTATATTACGAACTGTGCATACAATACTAAAAAAACTTCCTACTTTCAATACAACTTTTCCACCGGCCCTTATCCTCCCGTAATTTTTACGTTTGTTAACACACCAGTCACATTTGTGTTTTCATGCCTATAGTATGCTAATGACAGTAACATGCGTGCAATAGTTATCACAGTATTTTATGTAGTTTAGTTTTCCGCTCTTCTCTCAGACTATAACCGTCGGGTAGCTTCCTTATTTTAACTTGCATTTTGAAAAATTATGAGTCATACAAGTAACAAGTTAGTCCACAATAAACAATAAAAGAAGAAGAATTTGCGTTCATTTATTGTGTAACTAACAATTTACTATCCATATTTTAAATTAATAACTGAAAAAAAGAGATAAAATACTGCTGTATTTATTATTTAGCTATGCTAGCTGAAGATTCTTGAATATTGCTGAAAAGTTACAGAAAGTTTATCTTCCGTAGGACTGTAGAAAGACCTTTGTTTTACTCACATTTTCAATTTTATTTTTTCTGTCTATTAGTATTCTTTTTTTATTATGATGATGGCAATAAACAAATATCGCATGACAAATTGATATTAAAGGATTTCAACAAAGAACACCTGGGTTTCTTTTAAATGTTGTTCAACCCAAACACACACGAGTAAATTCCGTCTAGAAAGGAACACAAACGCGCGTAGAAATTTAACTTCCTCTCACTAACAGCTTTCTGCTTCAAACGGACTCCTTTTTTTCTAGGACACATTTTTATCTTTATATTCCCAAATGTCCTTAGTTTTAACATCAACTCTAACTCCCACCCCCCCAATATTTCAGAACTCGCAGTCAAGTAAGCATAACCCAAAATACATCTTTCAGATTTTATCATTTTTATGATTAAAACATCTATTATCAGGAAGTAGCTTTAAATCAGCAATAACTTTTCCAACAAAAATGAATGCACAAAAATGGCACTATCAGGCCGAAGTTGATAAGTTTACTATTACCGTATTATGGAGTTGAAAGTATCATTTTCCTGTTTTCAAGTGTGCTCTGAACGTTTCGACGTTCGTTCGTCAGCAAATGACCTACCACACGTAACCTGGCCTAACCTAGGATATCATGTACTTACCCTAGTACATGATATAGTTTTAAAACATTCCATAAATCAATGGGATTAAGGCCATGTATTTCGCTAGTTTTGTGTTATCTCCCATCCAAAAACCCCTCTTTCACTACGGTCCTCTGAATTGTAGGATTTGAGGGTCAACTAGGCTATCTCTAAAAATACTCATTTGTTAACAACACTAATTTCAGAAACGTTCAAGGCACATATTAAAACGTAGATAAAGGATATTTTCTAGACCAAAATGTAATGATGGTTTAAAGTAAAACAAAACATTTGTAATGTCTATACTTGAAAGTGATTACAGACGCTAGACTCTAATAAGCGAACAAGATCAAATAACAGATTTTTGTTTATATTCATATTAAAATCGGAATGATTCTAGACCCATTTTAAAGGGAGGTTATGCAATTACAACGTGAGGTATTGAATGTCTTACCATTCTTCTCGATAGTAACAAAAAAGAATTCGTCTGCATATGATATGTAGTAAATATATAGACAAATGATGAAGAGGATTTTTGGAAAAGCAACACGATTGACCCTACCATCATTTCTGTCAGGCAATGAAGCGATAACCACATTAAAACCTGATTGCTACTCAGGACTGCGAAAGATGTTTATGCCGGGTGCATAACTTGTGTGGTTCTGTTGGAAGCGCTACACTTAAGGGTTTGGAGTAGTGAGCGTGGGAGAAAATGAAAAATGTTTATTTTCTTATTTTAGAAGAATTAGCTTCCAGGTTTTTAATTTTTTTGGTAACCTTTCTGCCGTAGGGTAGCGTGGCCTAGATTAACCTGTGTCCAAAGTGCTTGCCTGAGTTGCCCTGGTTGTTGCAGCGTAACTTTTCAGTCCTGGAAACAGAAAGAGTCCATGCAAGAATTCGTCTTTGTTTACTTTATTTTATGATTATTCTTATTAGCAATACACATATATCACGGAGGGAAAATGAGAATAAGTAACATAAAAATTTCACCGAAAGGGGACGTAGTAGAGCGGCCAACGAAGCAAGATTAGTGGCAAAGCTACCAAAGAGAGATGTGGTTAGATTTACACCATTTTATTCGGAAGGGAATGTCCGAGCTTTGTGTTAAGAATTGGGAATGGCAGACTGGATATGTGCAAAGAGGATAAGGATTAGGTTAATAAGAGGCCTTTACAGAGGGTACGTTTGGAATGTTCACCTCGCCTCAGGGGGTGGTGTTATGGGGAGTCGGTGGGCATTTATTGCAACAGTGTTAGGACATTAGCCAGGATCCCCTGATTTATGGGGAAGTCGAGTTGGCTACCCAGACTAGGTTGTTGACAGAAAAAAAAGTAAAAAATACGCCAAAATTTCTTTAGCACAATCTAGTTTTCTGTACAGCGTATAATGCTGTATGAAACTCTCAGGTGGCCGTAGTGGCTTGTGTTGTTGCGGTGCCAGACACACAATTTGGCTAACTTTAACCTTAAATAAAATAAAAACTACTGAGGCTACAGGGCTGCAATTTGGTATGTTTGATGATTGGAGGGTTGATGATCAACATACCAATTTGCAGCCCTCTAGCCTCAGTGTATTTGAGAATGGACAGAAAAACTGCAGACGGACAGACAAAGCCATCTCAATAGTTTTCTTTCACAGAAAACTAAAAAGATCATGGGATCCAGCGATAGTCCCTGAGAGAAGGTCGGGAATATAAATTAGATTATAAAATTTAGGCCGAGCACCAGTACCTATTAGGCCATTCAACTCTGAAAGGAAAATAGCAAGTGAAAGAAATTTTAAGGGTATAACAGGAGTAAAACCTCATAGTTGCACTATGAAACAATTGTTAGGAGAGGGTGGAGAGAAGATGGAAGAAAGATAGTATGAATGGAGGACAACTGTTGCACTTGCAACTGCCCCATCAACCAATTTAAGGAGATCCCAAGTTCCTCGCCAGCACTTAAGCTTCTACTGCAGGTCGAGGTTAAAGGGAACCCATTGACACAGGCTGTTTGACTATAATGAATACCCTATCGCTGATGGTGACACTAGTGGTGTTTAATATGAGAGGTTAGGTCCCGGGGTACAAGTGATGGAGAATTGATAGTGCATGAATCATGTTTCCGATTTTTCCTCAAGTGATTTTATAGACAAATTGTAAGTTATTGTTAAGTAACCTTTCAGCTACTATGAAAAGCACATTGCATTTGAAATTAGGTAAAACTAATGCGAAGGAAGAAGTCTTTTTCTCCACAAAAGTTTAGACTTCCACAAATTAAGACAGTTCACAATGAGACTCCTTGTTCTTGTAGATGATTATTGAAGGTACTGATGTAGTGATGGGTGTAAATGTGATCAGCTAGACTGAGGTTATTGCGATTAATGAGAATGGAGTGCGGCTGGTAGAGTTCAGTGTGTCTTGGCTTTAGAGCACAATGGCCAAGCTCAGGAGGATAGCCTGTTGCTTGCACAATTCGGGAGAAAGAAAAATATTTCTGTGCAGGATTTAATGGTAAAAGCTGAATAGTTGGATAGTCCTGGAACAAGGGTGTGCCTCAGGTGGCGAAAACACAGGCTAAGTTGTTATGAGGGCTCATTGGAAGGGGTGGAAAAATAAAAACTTAAGAAATAGCCAGACTTGTGGACTGAATAATCTATACTCATACTTTGGGAGAGAGGGTGGAAAGTGGTGTCCTGTCATAATGCTTGTCATTTGGCCAACAAAAATTACAGTCCACCCAATGTTGGATTTTGTGATCTTGACAATTCCGTAGGTCATGCATGCAGCAAAATGTGCGAGTGGGGGCAGATGACTGTGGTCATGACAATTGTCTGAAGTCAGTACACCTGAATTTCTGGAGCAGAGAAGCAAACTTTGGAAAAAGGGAATGAGGTTCCAGAACTGCAAGACCACCAAAGTATTTCGTTGTTTTCAGCAGGCATGGCTTGGTGAAATGAGATGTTATGACTAGGTCCTCTAAATTAGGCTGCTATCTAAAATGCAGCTTTTTCGTGATTTGAGTTTTGTGTCCCATGTTGGATTTTTGTCTAAATAGGTCAGCATGCAGCAAAATGTGCGAGTGGGGGGCAGATGACTGTGGCTGTCTGAATCTAAAATGCAATTTCTGGAGCAGAGAAGCAAACTTTGGAAAAAGGGGCTGTCAGAACTGCAAGATAACGCAAAGTATTTCGTTGTGCAGGCATGTTGGCAAATGAGATGTTAGTGACAGGTCCGTGTCTTCTTTTTCTTTGAGCCATTTGTCTAAATATAGCTGCTATCTAAAAATTTTGTTTTTCCGGAAACATACCTAGCTGGAAATTTTGTTTTTCGGAAACATACCTATTATATCTCTTCATTGTACAAAAACTTGATCGACTTCTTCAGGACTCAGGAGGCGTCATGAGAAAATGTTTTTATTCTTCCACATTTATATTTTTTCCAATTTGGCCTGCAGCAGAGGACTTAGTATCTTAAGTGTTAGATAAGAAATATGAGTTCTGATAAATTTGTTAACCCCGATTAATTATCCACGACATCATTGTCAATATGGAATTTTATGTAGCTGAATTGTTTAAACTGGGTCAACTGCAATTTTCCTCAGCAGGCTGACAAAGTTATTTCACAGTTTATTTATTTTCCAGTGTTATTTCTCTCTATACAGTTTACCCTTGGAAAGGGGAAGTTATGATCTTCCAAGGCCTAAAAAATTAAGCAGGGCTCTGGATACATGAAAAGATAGTAGAAAAGAAAGAACTTTAACGTCACCTTACCCGCTTTTTTCCCTACTGCAGTACATGGGTTGCATGTTAGCAGTCTTGCTTAAAACAAGAAAATTCAAACAACAGGACAATATAAAACAATGACATTTCATTTTTTATTTGTATATACAATTCTAGGCCCTTTATACAGTGCACATCATACATGAACCTCCACTACATGCATAGGAGAATGCACAGTACCCAAGGTCTATTACAATACCTTAGGGACAGCCCTAAGTATGAGGTATTTTACCTAATATTTATCTCAGTAATACATAGCCACACATTTGCATATGAAATGAAATGAGTAACGTAAGAGGATATGAAGTGTACTGTACTTGGTTTTGAAGTGCAGGCTCTGAAGAGCTGAAATATATACACAGACATATATATTTCTCTATACATTAAAAAATTGATAAGCCATGACAGATAAGGAAAACATTACCGTCTGTCTTCTGCACATACAATGAACAGGAACTATATGAAAACAAAATGCAAGTGATACAAAATGTGTGTAGGGAAATCATATACCGAGACAAAGCTAACTTGAAATTTAATATTAGAATGTAGGTTTATGCAATATCAAAAAGATCAAGAGAAATGGAAAATGATAACCTACAGAATAATGTGAGGATGAATATTAATTCTGCTGGAAATTGTCAGCTGAATAAATCATATTTCAAAGCCTTACGGCAAGGGCTTGGGTACAATACATCTCCATCTTGAAACTTTCAAATGCTTTTGTGACCCAGATATAAAACTCAAGGATTTCATCTGTTACAAAGAAGCAAGATATAACTGGGTCAACAAAATAGCTAAAGCTCAAGACTTACCACACATATAATCTTTCGCCTTCCAATCACCTCTGCTACATGCCGAGGAAACTTTTTTTCCTTTTTATTTTTTTTTTGCTTATGAAAGATATGGTTTGTCAGCAGTTGTATTGGAAAATACTTCTACTGACTCACTTGCAGGCATTGTGGATTTTGCATTTTGTCAAGTAAAGAATAAAAACTTCCAAATTTCAACCTAGCCTATTTTACATCATATGAGCTTTCACAATTAAGCTTAATCATAACAAGTCTTAAATATTAATTTCATGCAAAGATTTTGTATCAAACTTCATTATATACCTATGTTGCACTTCTTTAAAGGAAACAATGATTAACTTAGGGATTTTACAGTGATTTAACTAGAAAATTCATTTGAGAGAGAGAGAGAGAGAGAGAGAGAGAGAGAGAGAGAGAGAGAGAGAGAGAGAGAGAGAGAGAGAGAGAGAGAGAGAGAGAGAGAGAATATGCAAAGATAAGGGTGTCATAGTTAGACATGCTGGTCAAACTGCAAGCATGACTTCACTGATAGATAAAAAAAATAGCCTTCTTTATTTTTTTTTTACTTTTATATGTACTTTACTCATCACTGTTACACCAGACAAACTGCACGCACTAAGTACACATTGAGTAAATGGTGTACAGCCTAAAACGTATGTACACCCACTGATACAAACTCATGGCAGAAGCAAACACTAACATACACTCACACTACTGGGGACAGGAAATAAAGAATGAAAGAATAAGAAAAACATAATACTACACCATTTATGTCTATATTTTTGTTTACTGTAAGGAGTGTTGCTGAAGCAGCATTGCAACTGCTCCATTCTTTTTATTTTTTCTTTAGGGAGATGTTATTTGATTATTTAATGATTTTCTGTTATTTTATCAGTACTAAACAAGCAGTAGGATAACGTTCACTCTTATCTTCTGGGAAAAAATTCATTGTAAATTCATGTGGAAGCACACTTGAACACAAATAGGAATTTTGCTTTTTAAGTTTCAAAATCTTGTGCCACAATTATTCACTATTCACCATCACTCTCTAATGTTAACGACCAACTCTTGTCTTCCCAAGGATGTGCATAAAAAAATACAGTACCTATAAGTTTTAATTTTATGAAAAAGGGATATGTTATTCTTGAATACACATTTTAACATTAATGCAGACCACTTACAATAATATAAATGTAAAGGTAATATTCTCTCGGCGCCTATCTGCCAAGGATTGGAAAGTCACTCTTATCTTTCGCACATTTTGCTTTTCCTCATTAATAGCAATGAATTATTCAAGCTGAACTTAAATGATGTTACCAAACAGACCTAAAACACATATATGGCACATTGAGCAACAATAACAATTCTAATTCTACAGTTTTGGGGGAAGAAGAAAATAACTAAATGGAAGTATTAAAAGACTGATGTGCACAGATGTAGGCTACTTGTGTATCTGTAAAGCAATCACTTAGAACATGGGGCTCGGAGAAGTGGCAGGCTTCTTACTACAGAAACACACACGGGAAATGTTGAGGTATTTAACATTTGGATTTCAGAGGTAAATGAGCAGCAAGAAAAAAGGCAGACAGACATGGTGGGACAGTGAATTTTGAGCAGTCGAGATCAATAAGAAGTTAGATGACATTATCTTGGTTACATATTATACTGTATATAAATATATAAATGGAGAGGAAGAGAGGATGGGAAACTATAGTTATTTCAGAAGAATCCTGAGATATAGGCTGAAAAGTGATTCACAAGGAAAATACAAAATAAATGATGATGATGGTAAGGGATAAGCAACGAATTGAAAACTTGCCATGAGGCACTACCTAAGAATGCAAAAATAAAGGCACTATCTAAATCCATTTTTTTTTTTTTTTACAAAGCTGCACAAATATTCTAACATTACATTCTGTAGGGAATAACTTTTTATCTTTGCTCAGTCAATTTCTGAAAGCCACTATGTTGAGGATCCCTGCGTCTCGAGCTACTAGGATTGCAGGTGCACTCAACTGTGACTGCTCAATTTACGAGCATGCAAAGCATACAAATATTTTGGTTTTCATCACAGTTTTCTGTATGTTCCAATTTATAAATTCTCAACAAAATAATGACAACAAATATTCTTCCAACTCACAAAGACATTGCAAAATGTAACTTAACTCCACATGCAAAAAATACAACATATATTCCAAACAAAAACATGAAATTATCAAAAAACAACTACAATTACTGCATATTTCAACATAAAAATCTTAACAGCTTATTCCTATTTACGAACTTTATTCGACCATAACACTGCACAATGATTCACACCAAATGGGAAATTGAAAAAAATTACAACTATTTCCCTTTTGCACTCACTTGCAATACAAAACTTCACGTCACATACAGTACTATGTACATCACTGGTACCACTGTACACTTTACATTGTCTTGTAGGTAGAAAAATGTATGTCTTGTGCTTCACGTACAATCTTGTGCCATCTTGATCAACTGCAGTTGTCTGGTTATGAACCATTTTATTTAAACACGTTCTTAGAAGGCTTTTGTGTATGCCACTTTAAATGACCTAAGGGAAGAAAAATCCCTCTTGTGCTAGAGGCCATTCATAAAAGTTGTGTCGTTATACACTCTAACAGCCAGTGTGATACACATCAACTGTTTTAACGTAACTATTGTATAGTGTCACAATAATGCAAGGCAACCTTCATGTCGTGTGTTTTTTTTTTCAATTGAAATGTTCACGTGGAGTCATTGCCATTCCACCTACAGTAACTGAAACTATGTGCTCTTGATATCACCTCACAATATACTCAAGCCACCGGATATTCACTCTAAAATCCAGAGTTTCACAAGTCCACTTTTAACAGTACACTGTATTTGTAAGGCTACGGAGTTGTGGACAAATCACTGCACTTCTGGTGGGCATAAAACTACATATAGGTATATGTAATGTATATTTCCTCCCTAGGATGTTTCAACAGTTTGGAAGGGGAAGAAACAAGGAAAATATAAAAAGGGCACCACCTGAAACCAGATGCTATATTGGTCTTTCCTAACTAACTGTTTCCTATTCATTTTCAATACTGCAGTCAAATAATGTACAGGGAAAAACTTGCAAGAATTATCACAGGCATTCCACAATAGTCTGAATATGATATTACTTGTGGACCTTTAATGCACTTTGTAAACACACAAGCTTTGTCCATGGTCAGTAAATAGTCATTACAAGACTGGTATTTAAATGATCAGCATCTTGACAGTATAACAGAAACCTTTCATGGGATCACATAAAAGTTTTTAAGGAACAGTACAAAAAGGTCAGTATTGTAAATTCCCTTTGAATACTGATGATGCTTGTTTGAAAACAAACCCACTCATTTCCAAATTACAGTTCATATTAAACAATCCATAATTTAACATTCAAATAACAAAGCTTTAAACGTAATGCTCAAAATTTCATCATGTGAATTTCATTAGGAATAATGCTGCAATACATACTGTATGAATAT
>NC_089744.1:51891598-52024098 GCF_040412425.1 Macrobrachium rosenbergii
GTCATCTTATATTACCATTCTAAAAATCAAACCTTGAATTCTAAATGATGTTTATCTGTAGGCTAACCTTGGCCTCAGTACAATAACCAGTGACATACAAGAAAAAGATTCACATTATGAAATAAATTACAAATTAAGGTAATAAAACCATTTTTACCTTATATATTATTGGCATATTCTAGGAATAATTCCATACCAATGAAATCAACTTCTATCTATGCAAGCCAAGCTGAGGAAAGGTAAACATCGAGTTATGATTGCCCTCACAGCAACCCTTCAGAAATTTTAATGGTAGTGTAATTACGGTAGTAATAACATTTAGGATAACATAATATTCATTTTTCATTAAAAAGTCATCATCATTTTGGTGGTAAATAACACAATTTTGGATTAATACAACTGTTTGGAACAATTCAGTCATACAAACGATAGTTATGTACGATAATTATCGTATGTTATTGGGTTGTTTGTAACTGACGATGAAACGTAAACAAAACAATGGTTTTCCATTTAGGCGATGTGTATAGAAAAAACATGATTTAGCAGTTGTCTTATACTACAGATATGAGATAAATTCATGAAAATTTACCATAATTTCTGACCTTGTCTTATCTACAGGTCGTCTTATACATGGAAATACGCGGTAACTATGCATCCTGTATGTAATAAAAAAAAAAAAAAGAATTTCTAAGACTTTGAGTAAATTACACAAAATCAAGACGACAACCTCATGAAAGAGAGAAATTGTGCTCACCTTATTTGTACACCTGAGTATAAGTGGTTGAAAATGTCATTATCTTCTAAGAGACCATGACCATTGTCATAAAAATATACACCAACTTGCTTTCCTGAGTGTATACGATTTCTCCGTAAAGTTGGTGTGCTTCCTGTGGAAAACAGTAACTTCACAATGAAAATAAATCCAACACTGGCAACTTTAGTTTTCATAACTGACAAAATATTTTGAAACATTCTTTTAATTCAAAATTGCAGCTTATAATTTTAATTACTGTTCTGTAAATATAACAATTCGTAAGAAGTACAGAAATAAAAGTTTACAATACTGTTCGCTATGGGCTTTATGAGTTTTGAATTCTCATAATATGACACCTTAACATAATCACATACAGGTAATTTGATTTTTTACCAAGTAAAAGTAAATTTTTTTCAGATTGTGAATTCTTACTCTAAATTTTGAATTTAAAAATAAATTTTTGTACTTAAAATGTTTAAAAACAGTGTTTCATTTACTGACCACCAATCAGTGAAACCACTACAACTGATACAACATACTTATGATCCAATGAGACCAGGAATTTTCTAATAGTGTAACTAAATTAATTAGCGTATTACCCTTACACATTTACAAACTCAACTGAACCTGTTTGATATTTGTCCTATTCCTTACAGAAACACCCAACAGCTAGTAGCTTTCTTACCTGTAGTGATCCAAACTCCTGCAAGTGTGTTAGCATATACTTCATTGCATTCTATTAAACCCTGACCCTTTTCATGTACATAAATTCCGCCATGCTGACCATCATGGATCTTATTGTGCCGTACTATAGGATCACTATTGGTTCGAATCTGGATACCAGCTAACGCATTACCTTGAAATAAGAAAATAATTAATTTATTAACACATATATCAGCAAAATGAAAAAAGAATCCACAGCGCCAAACAACAAAAGAAATACCTAATGAACAAAAAAAGAAAGGGCATAGCTGGGAGTTTAGGCAGAATGTGAATGAATGAATTATGAAATTTTGCAAGCAAGCAGTATGGGGCTTCCAGATACTCAGTGTTAAGGCAGTGAAAAGGAGTTGGAGTGGATACACAGTAAGATAAGAAATCAAGAAAATAAATGAGATGAAGTACAGGGACCTAAAGGTGATACTGGATTAAACCCCAAGGTTCTATTATGATGCAATAGTTAAGAGTGGTTGCAAAGCAAGACAGAAGAAAGGAAGTGGAACTGGATGTAAAGTAAAAGGCTAAAAAGTGGATATAGCTGGAACCTAAGGGAAAATGAAAACAACCTTTAGTAATGCCTACAGTATACCATGTGAGGTTCACTGATGACAGCAGAGGAGTATACAGGAAAAGACTGTGGAAAAAGTTGAGGTGCAAATCTTTATTTGTTGAGATATGGAACTAGTATTTATACCATGAGTAAAAAACATACTGTATATATAGAGTACATCGACTTTAGCAACAAAAACTCAATTCTGTGATTTTTTTTTTTGCCCCTTTCAAAAGATGAACAAATTCTATCCAACTACTCCCCTTATATGAATTAGTCTAAATGAATGAGATCAATACGATCAAAAGTCCTATAGTTGAGCCAAATGAATTATTAACGCATGATCGGGGCACGAATGAGACACAGATATAAAGAAGGTTACAAAGTAAACAAAGAGAACAAGAATACCAGATGGTCAGTTGTCAAAGGGTAATAAACAGAAAGATAAACCAGGATAATCTGGGATTGAGCTGTCACAAACTGAACCCGTAGACCAAACAACAAGAAATACTAAAGTTTAGGCTTACAAAATCCAAAAACACATATAGCCTTGAATACCCGATGGTTAATTGCCAGGGGGTAAAAACAAAAGGTTAATCCAACGGCAAATCCAGGATCACGCGGTCACAAATTAAATCCAAATATATACTTAATCATAAGGCAAATGGAATCTTACCAATTCACATTGCAGAAACATGTATAAAAATGAATATTAACTTTGCATATATTTATCAACAACTTTTTTAACTATGAAGGCATCAAATTTAAACAAACCAAGACTTAAATTTAGAACACTTTCATTATCTGACTTGATAAAACAAAATTTGACGATATTCCTTTTAACTGTGTCATTGTATGGGACTAAAGGTCTTGCTTTACTCCACCTAATAGGATGATTTAAATCTCTCATATGTATGCTATTTTTACTTGATTCAATCATAACACGAGCTTTACGTATTTATCGTTTATCAGCGTAAAAATAGCAGTGATGTGATCTTTCATGCCCAGTAGTTTTGATTAAAGTACTTTCTCTCTAGTTTTAATTACGGTCGAGTTTCATCCATGTTGCTGATGCATGATAATTTATAGTCATTAGCAGCGTGAACGTTGTTTTCTCAGCTTCAGCTACAACTAGCAGCTTAAATTTAGCAGTATATTTCCTTGGCGATCTTTTATCCATAGCGAATAAGGGTATAATGTAAAAATATATCAGTCCTATTCTACTTGACGTCATTTGTACTATAACCTACAGTAATTGTGTGTTACCGTACGATGGTTGAAATACGGGCAAAACGGCTGTTGTTATCCGATCTGGTGATAAGCAAAACAACAGTTTCTTGGTCGGTTGTTTATGGCTGTATGCATTTACATAAGAGCATAATGTTACTAACAATACTTTTATCATTCTCTTTTACTTTTTTAACTAGAAGATGGGATAAAGAGATGGAGGAAAAGAAATTGGTCTATTGTAATGTGGTCTCTCTCGCTGCCTGATTGTACGTTGTTGCCTGCGCCCGCGAGAATTTTAAAAATATTTTATAAATATTGTCGTATCGGTATTAAATGCTTACCCCATTGCAAAATCGAATTATCTTAACGTGAATTATTGTAACTCGAGCATTACCTGAGTATTTTAATAGTTTTATCACAAAGTGCATTTAGTCATGAAAATGAGATGAAAATATAGTAATTAGTCAATATTTCTCAGAGAAAAATAACGTGAATGGGCGAATTTTCAGTGAATAATGCGTATGCATGTTCCATAGAGAAATCTGCGAATAGGTGAGTCTGCAAATACGGAGGGTTTACTGTATTATATATATATATATATATATATATATATATATATATATATATATATATATATATATATATATATATATATATATATAGAGAGAGAGAGAGAGAGAGAGAGAGAGACTAGCTTATCATGAGGGAAGAGAAATATCTTCAAACTTTACAGTAATTGCAAATAATTCCAGTATAATGAGAACTAAAAGTATCGAGAGGAAATGACTTAAGGAGTTAAAAGGTTAAGATTTAGATGTCAACCTCTCAGACAAGAACAGGATTAAAAATTTTTTGTCTGACATGCTAAATCAGTTAATCCATAAGTATTAAGCTGGTCAGATTGTTCACTCCTATCTCATTAAGCAGTCTTTAAATTATGATGCCCGAAATTTTTTTATGTCAATACGATGCATTGACATGAGAGCCGTTCTCATGCACCACTTTCGTTTGGCTCAACTATAGCAGTAACCTTCAGAAAAACATGTGCTCTTGATCAATATTACTGGCTTATGAAAAAAATTTTAAATTCAATTCTTACTGACTTTACCTGCTGAAAATTATTCTAAAACACATACCATATATGTTATTGTGTTCAATTAAGCCTCGACCATCTCCAAATATGTAGACACCACCTTGCAGTCCATTATATATTTCGTTCCGTCTTATAGTTGGATTACTATTTGAGGTTATCCACACGCCTGCATATTTATTTGAATGGATCTTGTTCTCAATAAACTGACCCATGCCATGCTCGTGGACATATATTCCTCCAGTCTGGCCATTATGAATTTCACAACGCACAACTGTTGGATTTGCCTGTGCTTTCACTTCAAAGCCTGCTATACGATTATTATGGATATCATTTGCCTCAAAATATCCCTGGAAAATAAAAGCAGTATAAAAATCAAGTTTACATACATTTCAGACTACAATGAACATTTGTAAATTACAGTATACTGTATATTGTTCTATCCTGATAAAATGACTCAGAATCAGAGTTTTAAGTACACTCTAGTGCTAGTTAACAGGAAAACAGAAAATGAAACTATCATAACAGGCACTGAAAGCATAGCCACTAAACATGTTGAATAGCTCAGCTAATACAGTAAATTAAAAATGTTTCATTATAATTCCATGTGATCTAACTACTGATAATCTTTTTAACTGTGCATTTTACTAGGTTATTTGGTTGAAAAAATTAATCCCAGTTCTGAACGCATCCCAGCACATGCACTCTCTCGAAAGCAGTGAGAAAACTCTAGAATAATAAGCTTTGTAACAAAAAAAAAAAAAAAAAAAAGTTTCATTTCATACAAACCCACTCATCATATATGTGCCCTGAGTTTTCCCATGATCATCAGTTTTTTGTCTATCAGAAAAAAAGGTAGTCACACTATGCACAGGCTCTCTCCACTGTCGGGTATTCACCAACCACTAAGCTTAGGAGATCGAGGTGCTGGATGCCCTAGAAACAATCCTCTAAGAGAAAAGAGACTTTAAAGGAAGTAACCAAGGCTATAGTGTTTTCAGGTTTGAAAAAGATATAGTAAAAACACCTATGGAATTTAAAGTAAGGGACCTGTATCAAGCAAAAACTTTTAAAAATAACAAATATTTAATTAATTTGTATTTTTTCGTAGCTAACAAACCTACGGCCTTAACGTAAAGATAAAATCTTCTAGCGCCAGCTGGAAACCGGTAAAAAATAAATGAAATTGTAGAACAAGGTATTGGTGGAAACTGGGTTCAGCCACTCGGATGAGAGAGGAGGCAACAGCCGACCTACCTTCAGCCGAGAACGCTGTGACGTATACAGTTTCTTCCAGCCCAGGGAGTCCATTAAGGGTGGCAAGGGGTGGGCTATGTACATTAAGGCTGTAGGTTTGTTAGCTATGAAAAATACAAATTAATTAAAAATTTGTCATTTGTTCAACTGCAGAACAAAGCAATTTGTTTGTTATCATCCCTCTTTCCCCTTCTGAGAGAGAGGAAGGGCTAGCTTCTGCAAGGAATAAATTAGTGTAATAAAAACTTTCTCACACAGAACGACTACTCGCTCACCTGTATCTAACCAGTTCCAGCTCATGATGGGTAAATCATCTTAATGCCCATCAGTAGAGAAGGGGAAAAGAGAGAGGAAAAAGACCAGTCATCTCATTCACTCTCACTTTCATGCCATCATCTTAAGTAAGAAACAAACTGTCCCGCTATGGGGACTGGATGAGCTACACAACTTGTCGACCAGCCACCGCTGGACCCAAGGAAGAAGTGTCCAAGGCCCTGTGAGCAAGGTCCCTTAGACAGGATGTGAAGGTGGTTTGATGAAACCAAGTACCAGCATTCAAAACCCTATGAACAGATAAGTTCTTCTTAAAAGCTAACGATGGGTCTAAACCCAATACATCATGTGCTCTTGCATGCACTGTATTAGAATAAGAGTTGTAGAAGAGCTATAAGCACAACCAATAACCTCAGATAGCCAGAAGGAGATGGTATTCTTGGCCACTTTTTTCTTGATCTGGCCTGTACTTACAAAAAGTCTTCCAACACCCCAGCCTTAGGTAACAAGTCCTTTTGAGATAACCACACAGTGCCCTAACAGACATAAAGGCAATTCGTCTGGGTCATTATCAACAAAATCTTACAGGAATGGATGGAAAAGGATTCAAACCTGTCATCATGAACCGAGGGATTCTGAGTCTTAGCTAAGAATTCGGGGACAAATTTGAAGGCTATGGACCCCCAACCACTCGTGTTTAAAGTCAAAAGAGACCATTGAGTTCGCCCACTCTCTTCGATGAGGCTAAATCCAGTAATAAGACAGTTTTAAGGGTCAAGTCTCTGTCAGATGACTGTCACAACAATTCATATGGGGCTTGAGTGAGACTGCCTAGTACCAGAGTCAGGGCCCTACTAGGTGGTTTAAGTTCTCTAGGAGAACAAGACTGCTCAAAGCTTCTCAGGAGCACTGAGATTTCCCAAGAGGAGGATAGGACTACATCTTTTAGGCACAGAACCAACCCCAAGGCAGCCCTATAGCCTTTGACGGCACACACAGAAAGATGCTTCTCCCTATGGAAGAAAAACTAGGAAATCTGCTTTTTGCTGAACAGAAGTTCCGACCAGAGAGAGACCCCTTCGATGACACCAGTCACAGTAAACAGACCATTTACCATTTTCCTTGGTACATGGTTGAGGAAGATCTGAGATAGCCGGACATCTCTGCCACTGCTCTGCGAGAAAAGCCTCTCACTTGCAGGAGATATTGGATAGTCACCAGCCATGAAGAGATAGCAACCCTGCCGACTGGTGATATCTCTCAACATGAGGCTGGCAAAAGAGTTTGCACCAAGGAGGGATCTCTTTAAGAACTGCTGAAAGAAGGGCTAGCATATTGAGAAACCATTCTGCGTGAGGCCACCATGGAGCTACAAGGGTCCGTCTGAGATTCCAGGATATCATTACTCTGTTCAAGACCTGGTGGATCAGACAACTTCTAAGTTGTCCCAGGGATGTTGAAGGGTGTCCTCTGCCAAGGCGAAGGAGTCTGGGACAACTGAACAGAAGACCTCCAGATTTTTGTTGAACCTTGTTGCGAACAGAACTATCATTGGCATTCCCCAAAGGTGGAAGAGTCTTACCACTATCTCCTGATGTAAGGACCACTCTGTTCCCAGGACCTGACCCTGACGACTCAGTTTGTCGGCCACCACATTCCTCTTGCCCAGGATATACCTGGCTGAGAGGTCTACTGATTGGTCTTTCACCCTATGGTGAAGGAGTACCGTCATGGAGTGAAGTTGCGAGAGACTAGCCCCCGTTTGTTTACTTAAGCGACCACCGTAGTCTTGTCTAATATCAGAAATACAGTGCCCTGACACCCTCTTCTGAAACTCCTGAAGTGCCAGGAAGGCTGCTTTCAGCTCCGAAACATTGATGTGCAGCTGCGTGTCCTGAAGATTCCAGACTGCAGCTGCTTGTCCTGAAGATTCCATACTCCTGACGTCAGAAGATCCCCTAAGTGGGCACCCCAACCTTTGTACAAGGCATCTGAGAACAGGAGAATTTCTAGAGGAGAATGAAGTTTTCTTTGGCCAACCATCACAGAAGGTCCCTTCTCACCTTTGCAGATAGAGCACTTGGAATAGAGGTGAATCCTTTGCAGGGGACCAGAACTCTTTCAGTCTCCATTGGAAAGATCAAAGGTGGAGACAGTGTGGGGAACGAGTTTTTCCAGTGACATTAAGAGGCCTAGAATTACCTGCCACTGATGTGCTGGCTGCTTCTGTTCGGATAGAAAGGACTGGCCCACTTTCCTGAACTTCTTGGTTCACTGGTCCAATGGAAATACCCTTGACAACACTACAGTCAACCCTCATTAAGACTAAGACAGACTAATTGGGGGCCAGGGTGTCCGTCTTAGCCGATAGTCCAGTGGCAGCTTAAATTTAGCTGTATATTTCCCTGATGATCTTTTATCCATACCAAATAAGGGTATAATGTAAAAATATATCAGTCCTATTCTACTTAATGTCATTTGTGCCATAACCTATGATAATTGTTTATTACCGTACGATGGTTGAAATACAGGTAAACGGGGCTGTTGTTATCCGATTCGGTTATAAGCAAAACAACAGTTTCTTGGTCGGTTGTTTATGGCTGTATGCATTTACCCAAGGGTATAACGTTACTAACAATACTTTTATAATTTTCTTTTACTTTTTTAACTAGAAGATGGGATAAAGAGATGGAGGAAAAGTTGTCTATTGTAATTTGGTCTCTCTCACTGCCTGATTACACTGCTGCCTGCGCCCTCTCGTAATTTAAAAATATTCTATAAATAATATTCTCCTATTGGTATTAATTGCTTACCCCATTGCAAAATCGAATTATCGTAAGGTGAATTATCGTAACTCGAGCATTACCTGAGTATTTTGATAGTTTCATCACAAAAAGTGCAGTCACGAAAATGAGATGAAAATACACCATTTTCCGCAAATAATGGGTAGATACATTCCAAAGAGAAATCCGTGAATATGAGAGTCCGCGAATTGTGAAAACACGAATACAGGGGGTTTACTGTAAATGACTTTTATCAATTAAAGAAAGATTTATGAAGAAAAAGACCTAACTGAAACAGGTATGTGAGACGCTGAACGGGAAGTACACTTTTAAGAAATGGTAACAAACCTAAGCAAAGACTGGAGTCTGTAATAAGGTTTCCTATTATAAACTGTCAATTATAAAATGCCCGTAATAATCGGCATAAAAATAAAAGGACTCGGGTCATGTGGCATATTTACAATAATGTCTTGCATTTTAAAGGATGCTTGCATAATATACAGATTTTAAAGGATGCTTGCATAATATACAGTATACTGTTTATTCAAAACAAGAAATTTTACATCAGATAAGTACAGACTGTCACACTGGGATAAAAGCAATAGCAGTTTACTTTCAGCTGAAGCTCTGAATCTGAAAGTTAGGTTAGAAAATTTCCTATGGCCCTCCTTCTCTGGTTGTTTGTATATGTTTAACAGTATCTCTCACTGGTACTTATTTTTTACACATTATTATGGCCCAGGTATATCTGTCGTAACTCCAAAGGGCATATTTATCCTTAAGTTATTTTTGTGCATTTTGTGTAATCCTGTGTCTTCCATTAAGTAAGTGCTTTGGTATAAATTCAAAGTCTATTTGTTTAAGTTTCAATAAGATGGAATTATGCCAATCAGCAGCCAATATCATTAGCAGTGTTGCCATGACAAACTGTTAATGACGACAATATTACAATAACAGATCAGCTGACACCAACTATACTTTCCCTTACTTAGGGGAAAAAAAGGTGTATCACCTGAGAATTTGGGATAACCATTTTGAAGTTTCTATATAGTTCGTATCACCTGAGAATTTAGGATAGCCATTTTGAAGTTTCTATAAAGTCCACCTAGAGATAATAAAATCTGCTTGTTGATGCTTTGAAAGTAACCTCATAAAACCCTTTGTTATTTTAAAGTATAAAATAAAAAGTGATTTGAGTGAACGGGAACTCATTCCTGAGCACTAATCAAATAATCACATGTTACTTATACAAAAAATATGGTATTTACCCTATTTTTGGAAAAAGTGCAAACTATGGTCAAAGCACCATGGACGAAGGTAAGGAGAAGCAAATACTTCAAAAATAAAAAAATAAAATTTTTCATAACAAGCCAGCTATTCACAGTATTTTCTGCTTACATCATCCATGAAAAGACAATGCCTTGACATAACAGTAGATGAAAAAATCACTTTTATCACATAAAAAACCAGATTTATATTTTCAATGAGAAAACATAGACAGTAGTCAGTGCTGGAGAACCAACCTGCAAAGGAAACACTTAAGGAATGTGAACAGAGCTATTAACAAAATTTGGTTGATATTTACATGACGATCAAGAGGGCTAGCAGTGCATCTACCTTATTCTTCTGGTGTCCAATAAAAAAAAAAAAGTAAAAAATGCACCCAAGAAACTTCAGACCATTGTGCTTTATAATGCTGTATGAAACTTTCAGCCACAGCCCATGAAACTTAGCCGCAGCCCAGTGGTGGCCTTATGTTGTTAGTAGCTATGGTGGTACCAGATGTATGATTGTGGCTAACTTGAACCTTAAATAAAATAAAAACTACTGAGCTTAGAGAGCTGCAATTTGGTATGTTTGATGGTTGGAGCTGGATTATCAACATAAAAATTTGCAGCCCTCTAGCCTCAGTAGTTTTTAAGATCTAAGGGCAGAAAGAAAAAGTGCAGACTGGCAGACAGAGCCATCTCAATAGTTTTCTCTTACAAAAAACTAAAAGTGACCCAGGGAACACTCACGACACAAATATAAACTCATGCACGATTAAAGGAGTCGAGATGGAACAAACAGCACTTAATACATCAGATGCATATTGTGCATAATTAATGCTCTTTATAAAATTAATAATTATACTACCATCAACAATAAATACCAATCACTTCTAAAGCAACAGGCTTCACTGATCTCCCTCATTTGCAAAAATATACATATTAAAATGAAGATCCACATACACTATCTTAGGACTTTTCCTATCATAATATAATTTAAATAGTCATTTTCTGAAGCATTTCCATTAAAGCTAATGTCTGCAAAATACCTGACAGCTGTTATTGAAGATCTTTGACAACTATGACTTAAAGGAATAAAGCATACAGGAGATATTGTACTTACTTGGCCCCCATCAAAACAGAAAATACCAACATCCTTCCCGTGATGGATATGGTTTCTTCTCATTATAGGATTGGCAAAATTCTTGACCCATATTCCAGCTAATGCATTCCGGCTAATTTCGTTGTCCTCATAGTGACCCTGTGCTCTGTCTGTGATGATCAGCCCAACATTTTCACAATCACTGATTTCACAATAACGAATTACTGGTTCTGCACCTGGACCACTAACACTTACAGCTGCTCCCACTGAAATGTGTGGAAAAATTAAGTGGATTTTATAAAACATAACATCTACTGAAAAGAGAATTCTGCTGAAGCATAACATTTCGACATACCTACATAGTATAATCTATACAAGTTATGACAAAATTTTATACATAAATGCAAGTTTAAACCCTTGTGAAAACCGCTGCAAAACTTACTGTATATATAAAGTGTACAAAAATCTAGCAACTAAGAATATGGCTGTTTTCTCAAGTTGCAATAACAGGTCTTCAATATTATGTCATTCAATGCTGAATTATAGCTCAGGAGTCAATTTCAAATGACAACAAAAATCAATTAGATAAAAAATCAAAATTACATAGAACAAAGGGAGAGAAAGAAATCCATATAAGCGTCATATATGTAAGAAGTTGAGGCATAATCTCCTCAGAAGCCCTCCAATGGGAAAGTCCTGATGTGAAACCAAGTGAGAAAGCCCCCTGAACCCCCCCTCATCAGGCAGACATGGAAGCCAACTTCATATTCTCCCCCACAACAAAACTCAACCCAGGGAAGCCCTCAGGAGATGTTTCAGAAGCCCAAATGTTCCCAGCTACTCAGATAAGCGAGGCCATCATGTGCACCCAGAATCCTCACAAACACACCCTACTCTTTCAGTTATTTTTCTGTCTTTCCTGTTTAACTTAAATCTGCAACAATACTACTGAAAAAGCAGTGACTTGAAAATTTTAACTAAAGCACTGGACCCAATCTGAAAGCTTCCTTCCCATTTTAATTCTAATCTGAATACCAATTTTCATCTATGAATTTGTCCCCCACATTGATTATGCAAAAAAAAAAAATGGAGCCACAGGTTTGCATTATTTTTTCTAAAACAGCCTCATAACAGCAAATCTAAGGCTGAAAACAAGGTTTAATCAACTGACTGTTATACCACTATACATAAATGTAAGATTATGAGCACCCACAAGAAGAACATGTCATAGCCCAAAATCAAGATCTCTCTGCTATATGATGTTACAATCTACCAATGACTGACCTTTGAAATGTACCTTTCAGTACACAACATTGCATTTGAAAATTCAAAACATTCCAGTAACTTTTACATATTTTCTTCAATCTTGAAAATGAACAAATTAAAATTTTATTTATATTTCTATAAGGAACACAGTACAGTACACTGAAAAATACAGTTATCAAATGGAAGTTTAGGAGGGTTTACATATTTCTTAATCAAAATGTCATTAATATGTGTAAGCTAGTTTCAAATTACCTTTGGGAAGATTTAATTGTACTGTACACTGTACAAAAATGAAGGACCCTGCACGGCTTATTCTGTAACAAACTCATCATACGGAAATCTAGTTTGCCAAATTCTTCACCATCCCATACTGTGGCCAACAACAAATGGCCTACCCACACATACCTAATTTGCTTCTATCAAGGTTTGAAGGAACACACACACACACACACACACAGAGAGAGAGAGAGAGAGAGAGAGAGAGAGAGAGAGAGAGAGAGAGAGAGAGAGAGAGAGAGAGAGAGAGAGAGTTTCTTAAAAAAATAATACTTACAGTGAGAGAAACTTCGAATAATGCAATGCTCTATGGTTGGTGAACAATTTTCTTGAATTTCTAACGCATAGTGTTTGTGGTGCTGCATAGTATCAGTGCAACTTGGTGGTGAAAACTTGATGGTTACATAGCCTAGATATGCCCGTTGAGCCCCTTCCATAAACATTACTGTAGATTCACATTCTCGTTCCAAAATTACATTTTCTGCCACATTTCCTGAAGAAATAGTTCTATTATATTTCTGAATACCTTTGGAAAATTAGCCGAATATTTTTTTTACACTGAACCTATAAAACACTGATATGTAATTTCATTATGACAAAAAATGTGAAGAAAAACAAATTCTCTACTCAGGTAGAAAGATAAATTAACATACCAGGCGCAGCTCCAATGAAGGCAATATTGGTTTCAATAACAATAAGTTCTCCACAATAAACACCTGAGTGAATTAAAACCAGAGGTCTCTCAGCATCATCACAATAATCAAAAGCAGACTGGATAGTGTCGAAGTACGCAACGGATCGACCGGCTTCCTGTGAAAACAAATATCTCAAAATATTACATCTACTGCTTGACATGCATGCAACACATGCACATACATACACAAATATGCAGTATCACTATAAATTTAATCCAAATTTCATTAAGAGTCCCTAACCTTAAAAAAATTTTCTGCCAGTTAAAAAATGAATTCTACAGTAACCCATCTCACAAACTATATTAACATATTCATTAACCCTTATACTCCAAAATGCTATGATCAAACCACTGCTGAAAGAAGCTGAATTGTCATGATCATGGTGAAGCTCAAACTTAGCACCTTTCACTTGAGTTTTACACCAGGAAAGTAAATGGGTGTGAGTTCCTTCGCAACTCAAGTCAACCAATAAAGTTTTAGTCATATTCTTTCCTAGAGAGGAGATATGTTTTGTTCATGAGAATTTTCCAACAAGGATGACAGAAAATGTTTTATGAAAAACCAGCTATAATTATGAAATTAACACAGTAAGAGTTATTTAATATGAAGAATAGAATGTATTAATTGTATTGTAATTTTATTTTTCATGTGCAATTTTTTTCAGCGCTAACCAAGGCTAAGGCAATCACATTTGCTAGTAGAAATGAAATGAACTCCGAAATTTAGCTTGTGATTCAATCATGTCCTCGCAAAAGGTAGGAATATATAATTACAATACTGTTTTTATGCTATTCAAAGTAAAAGTAATAGAATGAGCAGATCTTTGGCATTGTTTTTCCATTTATTTGTGTAACTTTCTTTCATTGTTAGCCTTGGCTATCAAGAGCATGTCTATTGTGGAAGAGAAATACAACTCTGGTAGCTTACATTTTTGTTGACAATATTTGAATTTCAATACTTTAATTAATTATAAAGATCATGTCTTTACCTTTATTCTGACTTGTAATTATACAAACTTACTGTATATAATAACTAAGCAAAACTAATAAATATTTTTGTTTACAGGATATTACCCCCTCCAGGCATAAGAGTTAATAATGACTAAAATCTTCAGCCCATATTCTGTGCTCCTCATAAAGTCATATTTTGTTATCACTCTAGCAGTATCCAAGGACTCAAAATACACATCCCCTGTGGATACTGTGACAGTGGGGTAGCACTTTTTATTC
This sequence comes from Macrobrachium rosenbergii, assembly GCF_040412425.1. Lineage (NCBI taxonomy): Eukaryota > Metazoa > Arthropoda > Malacostraca > Decapoda > Palaemonidae > Macrobrachium > Macrobrachium rosenbergii. The sequence continues at coordinate 51,906,092 of NC_089744.1, forward strand.
CAGAGTACCTTAACCCTTAAGGGACGGCATAATTTATCAATGTGCAGCACCCCAGACCGGGGAAACTTTGAGGTCGGCAAAATAAAAAAAAACAATCATATCAATGGAAAGAGAATGACACGTACATTCACACTGTATAAGTTAAAATATTCTAAAAAATTTTCCCCACCTTCCACAAGAAGTTGAAAATGACTATTTACAAACCCTTGTGGGGCCTCATTTACAAGACAATCATAAATTTTACCAACTTATATATGTTTTTCTAATAAATAAATTTTTTGTATTTTGTAAAATTATTATTACTGCTCACACAATATCAAAACAGATAAGAAATAAAAGCAGTAACAAATTTTTGGCATATTTGTTGTAAAATATTTACGTAAATTTACAAGAAGGAAGATTCAGTAACCTTTTTTTTTTACTTTTACTTGCTTTTTCTAATATTTACAACCGACATACTATTGTAAAAGACAAAAACATAAAACAACAGCAACCCCTTCGTATATTTACAAGCAAATTTACGAGAAAACTCATGTGAGAGAAAAATGCAGTACTTTCCACCTTGAAGTCACAAGCATTACTGATACTGGCCTAACTCTCACGTCTGTATAAAAGTTACCATTAGTGAATTTATAGCATATAGAAGTATTGGCACCTTTGTTTCAAATCATTATTACCATAACAGTGGTGCGTAATTCTGCTTCACACTGAAGCTCAATCCGTCCACCTCCCCAAACCTGTTTTACTTCACACTGAGGATCAATCCGTCCCTTAAGGGTTAATGGAGATATTTACCGTAAGTCTAACCTTTAAAATACTCTGCACTAAACAAAGGATGAAAAAGACATAAAAGACAAAAACTAAGAGTCCAGATCCACATGAAACATGTAATCAACTTCCAAAAAATAAAGTAATCAATTACAAACCTTGGCAACGTGTTTTTGATGTCCTGGCCGAACATGTACCCCATGATATAATTGCTTGAAGCTTTCTTTCCATGGGTTATCATAATCACAGTCCTCTGGCTGGACAAAGTCAAACTTGCAAGGGGCTGGGTTAAATAATGGTAGGTCATACTCATATAAACTCTGATATAGGTTTTTCCTGTAATGACAACAATAAAAATTATCAGACTAAATTTTCAGAGCTCAAAGAAATACAGCATGGTATTAAGTAATATGAAAAGCAATACGTTATTTATAATTTTGTTGGATGCATCAAACTTTAAAATTATACAGTTTGCTTGGAATTTATTGAAATTTTCATTATCATTCTATGAGTGACATGAATGTATCACACTCAAAGTCTATATCGCATTCTGAGAGAATTTTTTGTATTATGGGAAAAAGCTAAAGAAAAAAAATTTTTTTCATTAAGGATAATTTAGTCACTGTGGTCATTTACCAAACTTCACTGAAGACACTTACCAAAGTTCATTATCATTTGCTATTGTGTAGAAACGCTTGCATACTTGTGCTACATGACAGAGGTCCCTCTCATACAGGTAAGAAAATATAGTGAGTAGCACCTCGTCAGGAAGTTCATATAGAAGGTAATGCGCTGCTGTGGATAAAGTGCATCCCAACCCTATAGATCATAAAAGTGTACTGTATTAACATTTCTATGAAACAGTAGGCAAATGGAGAAAAATTTTTTTTTTTTTTAAATAATTTTCAAGTCTGCCATTATCAGAAGTTGTACTGTAACACTGGAGATCAGATTTTCCCTATTGCACAGTCAGCCAACCTAAGTGCTGTTATTAACATGCTAGCTAACAATATAGCTGTTTCCTTACACAATAAAACAGATCAAATGCTCTCATGAGTAAACAATACATACCTCACTAAGATAACCCGTTCCTTACTGCTGCAGTGAATGTTAACTACAGTAATTCTTACAATTTTAGGTGCTTTGTTATTGTATTAAGCTCCCAAGACTCTAATGACGAGAGGATACTGAAGCATGAGACTTCACGGTCACATAAAAGTTAAAATTATGGAATGTGGATGCTGGATTCACTAGAAAGATATCCAAATACAACTTGGGTATCTCAGCTAAATATTAAATGAAGAAAAAATATGGCATGTCCATCAGTTTTCCATTCCAAAGGACAACTTCTATTAGAAGCTACACACACAAAATCAAAATGAGACCAATAACTACACAGAGGCAAAAAATGCTCTAAAAAGCTAAGAAGATAACAAGCCCCTTTGCTTTTTGAGGTGGCTTGGCAACAAAACTTAGGGATCATCATCTCATCAGGTAAATAAACTAATGAAAGAAAAACTGCAGTCCACAAAGTTTTTGAACACTACATAATATACTTCTCAGCACGATATTTGTGCACAAATTAAACCCAAGTCTACTTTGTATCCCAACGAGTGCCTTAAAGGACTTGAAAATGCTTGACGAAAGTTAGGTATTGTTTGTAAGCCCTCATATATTTACAAGTGATAAAATTAGCGCAACCTGTTCAGGTCATTTGTACGTCCTTTACTGGAATACTGTTCTCTGGTGTCATGAATTAGACCATCGACAGATGGTCTCTTGTTTATCATCTTTTCATAAGTAGTATTTCAACAGAGATCTTTCACGTTCACAATTGATCCCTCATCCCCTTTATCTGGTGAGAGCACCCAGATTCGCTTAAAAATGTGCCTCGCTGTCGAAGTTCTCAGTTCTAGAGGTCCTTTATTTCTCACACTGTTGGACTGTGGAACAGCCTCCCTGAAGATGTCATGCAGTTGGAACTTCAGAAGTTCAAGCAAAAATGCAATGCATTACTTCCCTAATACTATTCTTTTTTAATAAGTGGGATCTCTTCTTTGTGTGTTTCCCTGTACTTCCTCTTACTTCTTCCTAATGAACACCATATTCTTTGGAAGCTTCAATTTCAAGTCAATAGTCCCAGTGGGCTTGTTTCATATGAATAGGTTTCATCTACTGAACAACAACAATAATAAAAATAATAATAATAATAATTACGGGAAAAAGCTACCAAAGGTTTTAAAAAAAGCAGACTGGTTAATTGTACTTTAGTGCCAAATCTTCCAGAAGAAACAAATTTCTGTGAGAATGAAAACATTATAATAATTTGATTGTAATGACTAAATCCCAAGGTACTGCATGGATGACATTACCTAGTTTTTAATTAATGGTTTAAAAACCAACTAACCTCAACAGTTATGAAAAACTGTTAGATCTAACTGAAGATTGAAATCTGTGCTATTGATCGAGTTATTCACTTTTGGAAAATAAATAAGATCTCAGAAAGACCCAAGGTGGCTGAATATTGTGATGTGAAAAGAAAAGGACCATAAGTTAGATGTCATGGAAATGACATGATACCAACCACTGGGTAGGCCTTAGAAATCAAAGGGAATTGTGTAGTTGAGGAACTCAGCCAGATGCAATTCTTCAAATAAAAAACAAATGATAAAAGAGATGGAATAAAATCCATCTGATATCTAACTTTTAAAGAGAAAACCCAATAAAAGAGCAAAACAATGCAGGTGAAGAAGTGCAGCACTGAACCAAACCTCACCATCTAGTTTTATTTAGTCATTATTGCACAACATTTATGACATGTATCCATAAAAATTAGAAATATATATTTATAACCATTAAAAGAAAATTATATATATATATATATATAAATAAATATATATATATATATATATATATATATATATATATATATATATATATATATATTTATCTATATGTAGTATAGTATATGGTGGAGTGCTGTTGCAGTGAAATTATGATAAATATAAAAAAACATTATACAAAAAATCAGCAAGTGTGACAGACAACCTCCAAGATTAACCTGAATTTAAATACCTAATGAAGGTCCTTTAAAATACAGCAATTGTGGTCTCTAAATGCAATTTTTTTTTTTTTGAGGTTATTATGTGTTCAAAGTGTAGTTCAGAATAGTCTGGGTAGTTGAACAATACTCTTGTCAATCAGAACTTTTAAACACAATGGCATAAGTTTATTGAACTTCTTACTGCTAGGTAAGCGACCTCAGTCCTCTATGAAAGAATGCTGTCATGGCTTTTACAATAATAGCTTTAATAATTCTCATTTTAACACTGTGAAACTTGGTATGTAACCCCCATAAGATTAATGAGACTTTACACAAACTGAAACCCTGGTATGTTACCCCCAAGATTAATGAGACTTTATACAAATTGAAACCCAAGCTGAATTTAAACAACTCTCCAATCAACAGTAGTGTTCTAATTTAACCTTATTTTTACTAAATTCTAGTATACCAATATATTTTATGGTTTACTGCTTTCTTTAACTGGGTGTAAATGTATATTACCAATTTTGACAGAACCTGAATATGGACAAGAAATGTTGTACAATATAGACCAAATAAAACAAAATGAAAATTTTGAGGCTTTGGAGCTGCGGTTCCTCACCCAAAACATGATTTTATCTGAATCTTACACAACTTCAATCAAAAACACAATGAAATGATGAGGGTGAAAAATGACATTTTTATAATAAAGTTTTATATATACTTACCCAGTAATTACATTACCTAAGAGTTTCTCTTGCCTCAGCAGCTTAAATTGAAAAATTCGCGGGTTAGCGCTTCAATTTAGTGCGGGTGACTGGTCTCGCCCACTAACGAGAGTATCAGGAACTACTGGTAAACATTCGCCATTTCGTTTATGCTTTATGTCCATGCGCGGGGAGGAGGGAGGGCTCTGTCCGTAATTACTGGGTAAGTATACATAAAACTTTATTTCATTAAAAAAATGTCATTTTTATATATGTAACTTACCCAGTAGTTACATTAGCTGATTCCACTTTGAAAGGTGGTGGGGAATCATGGACAAATTCTGTTCCCAACCATTAATTTATGTAATGATTTGAGATAATAGATAAGTTGCCAGCATTCTTTGTAGTTCCTTGTTAGTTAAGAGAGCCTGCAGTAAAGAACTGCCTCTGGTTGTTGCTGAACTTAACCTGTAGCAGCGTGGCAGTAAAGCCAGGAGTACTTCTACTTAAGTGGAACACTTTGCAGCGAAGGAATACTCCGATGGCTGACGAAGTATAAGATTAAGCTTTGCGACGAAGGTGTACACAAATGGCCGACAAAGCATAAATAATTGCCCTTGCCCTGGGTGCAGTACCAATAAAAACAACCAGATATGACTGTCACTTTCACTGAAAAACAGACCATGACCCATTCACTGACAGTGATGGGAGCTCCAGGTAAACTGTAGCCTCCGGCTCTCACTAGTCTCGGCACCTTGCTACAAGGTGAATAGATAGTAGGAGAGAATCCTATGCTTCCTTCTACGATGCCATGCCAGTTACTAATAATGATCACATGGTACTGCCAGAATCTAACACTGTTTAACTTTCTTCGAAAGGCGAGTAGTGAAGATCGATTACACTTCCCGAAGGACAATTGTCGAATGGACGTCAGGGGCAAAAGTTGCCTGAAAACTAAGGAGGTAGAAGCTGATCTGACATACTTAGCCTCCCTAAAAAGGAGCAAAATGCTTTCTTATTTCTCAGAGCATCTTGGAGAAGGTTGATTATTGACCGGACATCAGGGGCACACAGTGCCTGAAAGCTATGAGGGGAGGTTGTACTGATGTGTCTAGCTTCCACTAAAGGTAAGCCAATAGCTCTCCAGAAATGATGAGTGGCGCCAGAAAAAGCAAGTCCAATCACAAGAGAGGACCATATGTTCTTAGCCGGAGGGTGCTAGAACACTAAAGGTCATGAAAACCTCCTATGCTTCCAATCCTGCTTAGGTCATACCGTAAAACTCCAACAGAAAATGAGCTTCCAACTCTTCTCCAGAGCCAGGGATGCAGGAGAGTTGGCGTTAGACCACTGGAATGTGGTGCCGGGTGTACTGAGCTGGTGCCAGGCTGTGGGTGGGACCAGCAGAGCTGGTCGTCGGCTAACTAACTGGTCGGCAGCTGGTGGGCGCTCCTAGAAGCTCGGGGTAGAGCTGGCACCTGGCTGTAGCTGGCGCTAGGTGAGGTGAAAGTCAGGTGAAGAAAAAACAACTCGGGCTGATGGGTGCTCCTGGGAGCCTGGAGCCCAATCCCTGGGTGTCAAAACCTTCCTCTCTTCCATCAAGTTCTCGAGAGAGAGAGATAAAGAACGGATCCAGGTCATGGAAGGGTCTTCGATCTCAGCAAAAATTCCTTTATTTCTGAAGTTATTGGAAAGACATGGGTGTCCTGATGAACTTTCCGATCCCAACAAGCTCTTAAGTAAAACTGGAGAGATCTCATGTGAAGTCTCCCTAGTCTTACGAATTTCTCCAGAGAAGTCAGCGTTCCCAAGAGATTCATCCACTGGGTGGTGGAGCAAGAACGAAGCGATAGGAAGAGGTCTACCTTTCCTCAGACAGTCTTCCACTCTTCTGAGTGACGGAGAAGCCAGAAAACTCAGAACTTTCAGAACTCCCAAATAAAGAATCTTTTGAGTGGGATTCATTTGTGACTTATCAAAGTTCATTGTTAGTCCTAATTCCTGGGTCAAGAGAAGAGTTTTGTAAGCCCTTTGTGCACTGATTCTTCGTAGGTGATCAAATTAGCCAATTGTCCAGACATAGTGAGATCCTCACTCCCGCTAAATGTAGCCAACCCGCCACAGGATTCAACACTCGAGTGAAGACTTGTGGGGCCTTCGAGAAGCCGAAACAAAGTGCCCGAAATTGAAAGATCTGGTCCCCAAAAATGAAAAGTAGACATTTCCTCGAATCCGGGTGAGCCAGAACATGGAAATAAGCATCCTGCATGTCCAAGGATATCTGTACTTTTCACTAATTCTATTGCCTTTTTGTTCAGAAGAGAGGACACTTCCTTCGACAAGGCCGAATGCTTCTCCTAACCGATGGAGTAAGCTGTCAATACAACAGGAGTGTCGGTCAATGGTGGATTCTCCTTGAAGGGGATAGCGTATCCCTCTTTTAAAAACTTTGACTACCCACTGATCTGCTCCTCTTTTGCTCCATCTCTCCCAAAAGACATGAAGCCTGACCCCCACAGGAGCATGAAGGGCTAAATCCTCACTTGCGAGAGGAAGATCTTGTGGAAATAAAAGCTGTTTATCCAGAGGGGAAAGCACAAGGGCCGATTTCTGTGGGGTCGAAACCCTTCGCTGTAAACGAGATCCACAGTTCGCGCTTCTTCGGGACGCCCATGACATACAGGGCAGCTACTTCAAGCGATCCACCTCTGACGGCTCTACCTGCACAAGAGAGAAAATTCCCCAGGTCTGCGGCTTCAGCACACAAGAAAGAAGATTCTTGAAGCTTCTTGGCGACTGCTCCCAAACACCAGTCAAGAAAACTCAACACCTTGAAGGCCTTAAAAATACTCTTCAACAGGTGATCCATCTCCTGAGCTGAAAAGAACGTTTTGGTCGATGCGTGAGCCGATCTCTGTCCCGAGTCAATGAGCGCAGAAAAGTCCCCCTGGGAGGAGTCAGGCACTCCCAGGGAAGGAGCTTCTCCTGTTGAATACGACAAGTACCGCCTATGTGAGAGATGAGAGGGGGAAAACACTAAAACAAGCCCTTCCTTGATCATCTTGTCAGAAAGCCATTCCTCTAATAGGAGAAGAGCTTTCTTTGAAGATTTAGAAAGAACCATCTTAGGAAGACTAGTTGAATCCACAGGCTGATAGCTCATCATGCAAGACAAGCCTGGAGAAGAAGAGGAAGGAGTGAAAAAATTCAGGAACTGCTGAAGAAGGCACTTAAGGAGTGCTGCATACGGCGCAGCAGACGTATCCTTCTCCTTTTCTCCCTCAACAGAAGAAATTGGAGATGTCATCAAATCTGATCCAGGGGCAGTCTGCGCTGCAGGTTTCTGTAAAAGATGAAGGATATTATCCAGTTTTTTGTTGCCAAGGTTTGAGCGCTGGGTCCAAAGCAGAAGGCTTATCCGAAGCTGCAGGGCGCTTGGAAACCTGATGAAGTTCAAGTGTTATCAGAAGTTCAGCAGCTTCAGGGTGCTCCGACAAAAGAGAACACCTGACCCTCTCGGTGCGCCAGACTGCATCAGGGCGCTTGGCCGCATCAGGGCGCCTGGCTGCTACAGGACACTTGTCTGCTCCAAGGCGCTCAACATGACATCCCACCGAAACAGGATGTTCCGAGGAAACAGGGCGCTTCGTGAAACTTGGAGCTGCTCTCCCGAGAGGTGTAGGGAGCTAAAACCTCACTCCTGGTGCTGAAAGGAGAAAACACTCTGGAGTTGGACCCAACTTGCTGTACAAAGGTTGAGGACTGAAGGAGGGCTCCCTCATTCTCTTGTAAGGGAGATGTGGGGACTGATCTTTACCCGAGAAGCGTCTCTGAGTGGGCAAGAATCCTACGTAAAATGACGAAGATGGCTCCTATGAGGCGGCACTTCTTCAGAACTTGACAAAGTCGATGCACTTCTGAGACGCCTTTTCAGTGGCTGTCCCTGGTCACCTGGGATGTAACAGGTTGGACTAAGGCGATGACTGCCCATGGGCAGACCCCACTGACCTCCCTTGGGCTCCCGGTATGTCTCCTCCCAGGTAGAGGGGAGTATGGCAGTGAACTGCGCCTAGGAGAATCAGTCGATGCACTTCCGAGACGCCTTTCCAGTGGCTGTCTCTCGTCGCAACCTGGGATGCAACAGGTTGGACTGAGGAGACGACTGCCCATGGGCAGAACCCACTGACCTCCCTTGGGCTACCGGTATGTCTCCTCCCAGGTAGAGGGGAGTATGGCAGTGACCTGCGCCTAGGAGAATCAGCAGGATGAGCAGCCGCCCCTCCACTACACATCCAGAAAGACGCCTTCCCAGGCTGTCTGTTGATACCTGGGACAGGCAACAGGCTCAACTGAGGGGACGAATACCTGTGTGTAACCCCCCGACCTCCCTTGGACTTCTAGTATGTCTCCTCCCGGTGTATGGGAGTATGACAGGGACCTTCGTCTAAGAGATTTGAGGGACGAGTAGACACCTCCTCCACTGCACAATACTTCACTATCACAAGGTTAACATCTGTTAACCTAAAACAAGACTGGTAATGGCACGAGAAGGAAGCGAGGGAGCCAGGTGTGGAAGCAAGTGGATGAAATGGGCAGGAAGGTTAGCAGTAGGAGAGAGATGAATTAGATGGCGCCAGGGTACCAGTAACTGGTGCTGAGCGCCCGAGAGTGAATGCCGAGGCACCAGAGAGTGAGCCCCGAGCGCCCGAAAGCTGGCACTGAGCATTCTGCAGTTGGCGGCCGTGGAGCCAGTAGCTCGTGCCGGCACTGAGCGCTCCGCAGTTGGCAGCCGCCAAGCCAGTGGCTTGAGCAGGCGCCAAGGGTTCTGCAGTTGGCGGCCGTTGAGGCAGTAGCTCGAGCAGGCGCCAAACGCTCTGCAGTTGGCTGTCGTTGAGCCAGTAGCTCAAGCAGGCGCCGAGCGCTCTGCAGTTGCTGCCGTCGAGCCAGAAGCTCAAGCAGACACTGAGCGTTCTGCAGCTGGCAGCCGTCGAGCCAGTAGCTCAAGCAGACGCCGAGCGTTCTGCAGTTGGAGCAGGAGAGTGCTACTGGGCACTCGTAGAAGGAGCTAAGAAATGTGTAACTTTTCACGATTCCTGTCATACTCCGAAAGCATGTTGTAACCAAAACAATGAGCACAATTCTCTCCCACTGTATTCCTGCCCTTACACTTTTCAGTTCTCTGCAAAGGAAAGTGTAATATGTTCAATTAATTTTTTAAAGAACAAATTTATGAAGAACACAAAGTACCATTATACAGATATCTCAATTCCTTTAACATACATATCTCAATACTAATTAAACATTATTTGAGACTCGGTGCATTTCACTCTCAAAAAATCCGGATTACACTTCAGTTCTCTGCAAAGGAAAGTGTAATATGTTCAATTAATTTTTTTTTTTTTTCAAGAGCAAATTTATGAAGAACACAGAGTACCATTATACAGACATCTCAATTCCTTTAACATAGATATCTCAATATTCATTAAACATTATTTGAGACTCGCTGGTGCATTTCTTCTAAAAAAATCGGTCCGGAGCGAATAAAAGGTTACGTTTATTCCACTACTCGAAAAGGAAAGTTAACCTTTACGGACCAAGATGATATCTACGTCTCAATTCCTGTCAAACGTTTGAGATTTACAGTTATGCCTTTCAAAAACGAAAATATTGGTTGGGTAGATAACGCAACATTAATATTTTACGCTAAAGAAGAGGCAGCGAACTCAAAACTGTAATAATGTGTTTGGTAGCAAACACATTATATGCTATTCCAGACAAAGTACACACTGTATCATCGTACATACAAGTCTCAAATTCTAATTAAGACTGAGAATTGCAGATAAGAAACAAAATCATCTTACTGGTTTGGCAACAAGCACAATATTTACATTCAACGGTAAAGGTGAAATCGTTGGTTAAACTACGCTGTCGGTAGTTAACACTTGATTATGAGTTCACTACTGTTGTGAAATATGCCAAATTAAACAAAACAATCAAAAACTGTCCTGAATGCTGTAAGCTTGAAGGGTCCCGAAATCGGCAATAAGACATCACCAAAATCCGGTCTCTGACTGGCAAATTTAAGAACAAAGCTGACAAAGACGCTCTGTGTTGACTCGAGCATCAGCAGAAACGTAATGACGAATGTTTGCCGAGTAGTTCCTGATACTCTTGTTAGTGGGCGAGACCAGTCACCTGCACTAAATTGAAGTGCTAACCTGCGAATTTTTGAATTTAAGCTGCTGAGGCAAGAGAAACTCTTAGGTAATGCAATTACTGGGTAAGTTACATATATAAAACTAAACAATATTCTCTATTTAGAAGACATTATGTACTCATTTTTTAAAAATAACTAGAATAAATATGTAACTTAAATCTTCAATAAAATAGGAAACCGTATCTGATCAAAGTACTGTACATTAAGTGACTTCTGCGTTAGGTAGAGCAGTGCAGTGCATTTGTACATCAACTGTAATTTCCTACTTTTGTTAATTTCAATTTGCATTTGAAAATCAAGTACACTGGTTGTAAGTTGGGGATACTGTATGCTCATGTTCAAACAAGCTGATGATTCCTTGGAGACTCACTCCTGGACTTACTGTAATTCAACAGCAAGACAAAAACTCACCTGTGGAAGATTCCCCCGCAGAATACGTTCTTCGGGGTCTTTTGCGGGCAGGTAACATGGAAGGACAGTATGCAGTCGTTGCCGTTAATGCAACAGGAGGTGATAATACAGGTGTGTTACTTGTAGCAGCAGAAGGTAAACCAGCTGTCACTGCCGACGCTCCCGCTGAAGCGGCTGTGCTTGGAGTGTCCGTGACTGAGATGGCTCCTAAGGTAGTAGGGGGACTAACAGGGTGAGTGGGTGACTTTCTACGTAAGTGGTATGGAGGGTGGTGGTGTAACGATGAGGTGGTAGAGGAGGAGGAGGCAGTGGGAACGGAAGAGGGGCCTGCACCTGCCGCTGCAGCAGCCGCTCCCCCGCCCACCAGATCAAAAAGGGCCAGTGGTGGTCCACCTACTAAAGGAGCCTCACAGTCATCGTCTGAAATACAACAAAAATACAAAGTTAAAATCTTTATTATTGCCTTTTAAACTATGTAATTTATATATTATCTATCCTTCAGGGTAAGGTCACACACATCCCAATGTCACATCTTTATTGTTTTTCAATCCAGCTTAGCTATCAGAGGGCACTCATTACCTGTGTCACTGACCTTCAAATAAACCAGGAAAAGCCTTAGCTAAACTGTTATTAGCTGGCCTACACTTACCCTAAAAAAGTAGAATAAGACGGCTTGCACTTATATGTACAAGGTTTCTTTGTTATTTAAAGACAGAGCACAATAGAAAGAACATGCTTTCCTTCAAAACCAGTTTTTTTTATATCCACTGCACTTACAAAATATTGAAATGAGTGGCTAGTTTAAGGAACAATACCAAATGTGTAACAAAATCACATATAACCTATATATATCTTAATACTGTACAGTGTTGAAGAAACTGTTGAACATATATGGTATGAACAATACCTGTAGACAATTTCTGAGGGGAAACTTACCCTCTATCATTAACTCTGTCCGCAGCTACTTGGCATGGGGGAATTGAATTGGCAGCTAACGATAGAGGGTAAGTACCTTAAAAATTGATTTTATCATAAAAATAATTATTTTTAAGGTGAAATTTACCCACTATCATTAGCTGCCAATGGCCCAGTGCCAAGTAGCCACAGTTAAAGCTAATGATAGAGAGCAAGTACCAAAAAAATTGATTTTATCATACAAATCATTTTACCTGTAATTCCCAAAGACAAAACAGTCCACTACCTTGCAAAAGTACTTAGATAAATTTACAAATGGATGGCTTACCATAGTGATAAAACAGAATGTATCATATGTGCAGTAAATAAAACCATGAATGGCCTATCATCTGGTATATCTGAGTTGGTAAAAAGGATTAGATTAAATTCAATATTACCGAATTAACTTCCTTGCTGAATATTAAAATCTAATACTGTTCCTTTACAATATATTCTAATGCAATCACTCTGAAAATACTGTATAGTAGCTGTATTAATATATAATGCATCTTACGGACACGTATGCCATGTAATTACCTTAAAAGAACCACTGGCGATTCAATTATAACCACTGAGACAAGCATAACCTTACACCAGTTTTGGCAATACAAAAAATACTTGTATGGTTTGTTATAAGGTTACAGACGTGAGTGGCTTTCAAAGTACAGTATTTCTGGAATACAATTGTACTGTCAGTAAATATGTTAAGGCTGGATGGCGATCCACTAGAACTCCTTGGATGTCTAGAGCTGGAGGCCAAGAAATCAACTCCTTTGGTCTAAGAGCAAAAAAAGTACATTTTCTTTGGCATTTAGATACAGTGTTATGGAATATTCTTTCTGGTGTCTAAGCACTACGCAATGAATGCTCATATTATAGACTCCAAAGAAATGCAAACGAGTACACTATACTTTGCAACCCAATATGATCAAACAACCCTGCTTAAGTTCTGTGTAAGAAATCCTAGCCTCAACAACCTTCTGTATAAGGATGAAAAGGTCCCTACTGTGCAACTTCATGGAGTAAATTACTTCCTCCTTTAGCTCTCCCAGTTCTCCATTTCCAGGCTTTAACCATTGTATAACTTTTTAATTTTTCATTATCCACTTTTCTCTTTCCCAGTGCTCTATTCTTCACTGTTGCTCTCATTCTGTTAGGATGGGTGACTTTCTTGTAATTACTGTACAAGACCATTTCACTCCCCTTTCAATATCACAATAACACTATAAGGCAGTCCCTGCTCACCGGCAGCATCGGTTAATGGTGATCTGGTTTTACAGTGATTGTCTAGTGATGGTATTAACTGGATTTCTGGAACTGATCTCCCAGCAGCGTCGCCAATATCCAGTTACGGCGCCATTAAGAGGCCGGGAACAGAATCCCTGCCATTAACCGGGACTGCCTTGTTTGTTTTCCATTTTTTTTTTAATATTAGTATTACTGTAAGTTCTACTTTACAAATTAGGTTTAATGCACATTTTGTAATATTTTGGTAAACTTAAATTTTAATATTTTTCTGCATTACTCATGTCTGGCTAATGTATAGCAGCTGTGGACTACTCAAGTCTATAGTGTTTGGATCCAAAACTTCAGGTCCCTAGGCTATTGTTAACCATGTCTGTTCTGACCTGACTTCCTGCAATGTCTCTGAATACTTGTCTGCATTTACCCCCACCCTGACCTGTAACTCTTTCAATTCTTTTTTAAACAAGGACCGTCATCTGCTGTGTTTAACTTGCCAAGCCAATGGTGTCTGCTGCAACAAATATGTAATGACTGCAAAGACGGGACCATGGACCCATGGTTTCTTTTTCACTCATAAGCAAACATTTAAACAGAGCACTTCTAAAAGTACCTGTTGATGCTTCCTCTGACTCCCCTGTCAGCAACATCAAGGAATGTTTCTCTTCAGATGATGCTCTTGTGCTTATGATGCTACATCCCTTAGTGAAGCCTTAGGACTGTGCCACAGAGAAGAAATCAAAGTCTGCAAGACCTCTTTCCTATATCTTCCCAGCCTTTGAAGGCTCAGACCCCCATTAAAAGTCTGATGACCTTTCCAGTCCTTTGCCGCTAACTCTACATTGAGATATTCCTTCTTTGGCTGCTTAGCCTTTCTCTACCTCAGTGCTGCCTATGCCTCTTCCAATTTGCTCCAGTAAGTTTTCTTCCCATACTGAGATGTTTCCACAAACTGCAGACCTGACCTTTACAGATTCCCTCTAACAGCAAGTTTTTCACTGATTCAAAGCCAATTGTGGTCTATCCTTAGATCCTCTATTAAAATTCTAAACCAGCTGAGGACTTTGTCCCCCTCTCCCTCATTTCACTGGCACTCCACAACCCATCTTGTCTCTCCTGTGGTATATACTGAATGCCCAACAGCCCTCCTGATGGGGCTGTTCCTATGGTCTTGCTGCATCGTATGACATTCCTCTGGTAGTTCAGATTTCCCTTGTGTCTGTAGCCCATGTTGTGGTGGAAACTCATCCTCCACCTTCTGGGATTATAGAGGCATCTTAGGCCGATCATTCTTCTTTGCCAGACTGACATAATATATTTCATAAATGGTCAAACCAAGCCCCATGGCAATTTGGACTATTCAGCACTTAAGAAGGTAGAAAAAAAAGAGCACCAGAAAATAAGGATGAAGTACAAAGACCTCAAGGTGGAACTGGGAGAAATCCACACAGTTGCACTTAGAAGTAAATGAAAATAGTGAAACTTCTCACAAGCATTCATGCTCCTCTGCTAGGTCTGATCATTGGCATACATACAAAAGTGATTCAGGTGATTCTGATTGACAGTTGGCATTCCTGACTTTCAAGACCCTCTACATTGTTCCTCCTCGCAGACTGGTTGCCTGGTAACCCATGGTCACATGCTCGACTCACTCCTACAGCCATGGACCCTACAGAAATATGTATCTGTCTTGAAGGAGAAAATGATCTCCCTCTACTCTCCTAACCAGGCCAAAGTAGGTTCCTGATGGTGCTACTCCTAACCAGGTCAAAACAGGTTCTTGATGGTGTCAGTGTCCTTGTAACAGATGAGGAACACTCCCAGGAAGATGTTATCAAGGTATGGTGTATGATTCTGTCTTTCAGTACAGCTTCCATTCTTCACTAATTACTGTATTTTCATATTTTCATGACTAAATGCACTTTTTGTGATAAAACTATTAAAATACTCAGGTATAAGCATTTTTTGAGGGTTTTTCTTGTGTTTAAACTATCAAAATAGGCAGTTATAAGTGTTTTTAGAGGGGTTTAAAGTATTCGCGGGTTTTAGCTATTCACCGGGGGTGGGGTGCAGTATGCATCCCCGCAAAATATGGGGTCTACTGTATATCTGTATATTTCTTTTCTTTAATCACATTGGCATGGCATTTCTGGTCTTCTCTCTTTCATTGTTCTCATCTTGCATTCTTCATTCGTATTACTAGCTTCTCCTTAGTCTTACAACTACCGTCCCTTGCATTCTGCATCAGCTCTCATGACAAAACCTGCATAGGAGATTAGCAATTAAGCAAAGGGACACACTAGCTTTTGTTTGCATATTTTTTTCTTAATTACAATTAGGCTGTCCACTTTCTCCACATGCTGATTCAGGACATTAAATTATAAAATAGGCTTCAAAAGATATCTATCAAATACATGTTTCTGTTTCCCTCTGTCGCTGTAACATTCTTTATCATATGTTTTCTCCTCCCTTATTCGCTCCTTATGTCTGATATTTAACAGTTACATCAAACAACCATGTCCAACAACAGCAATATATACTGTACATCCTAGCTCAAGAAAAAGCCATTAAAACCACTTCGCAAACCAAGCCATAACTCAAAGCATACACAAGAAAGCAAATAAGGTAAACAAAATATGAAGCAAAACTCTACTCTGCCAAGGATACAGAAAAAAATAACAAGACCTACAATTTCAGAGAACATTTTACCTTATTTGAACTTATCAGCCTGATTATCAGTAATGTTTACTTTACATATCAACTGCTAGGCATATCTAATCAACTTGCAAATTTCACCCAAGAATTCCTTTGGCAACAAATTTAGTACTGTACATACATCGATGTACAGCAAGCTAACCTAAGCACTGCTGCTCTTATACCAGTTTCTTATCATACACGTACCTTTCTATAAAAAAAAAATGACTGCTCTTTCACTTCTTCAACATGTTTTCAATGCAAAACATTCATACTATTTACTGTCCTCCTTTTTAAATGCAAAGGTGTTGCCTAGGTCACTTATATAAACTGTTGAATCTATTTAGTAAACCCATTGCTTTCGCAAAATATAAATGTTTTGGTATAGTGTAAACATTCACTATACACTGTAAAAAATTTGCCAGCTAGGCAAGTAATTCCAAACAATGAAAGACTAATCATACAGTACTTCTACTACGACTCAACAGGCCTTTTATGATTTCCCAGAAGTCAAGTGTTGAAATTAAGGTCAGACACCAGGAATGCATCCCTTAAAAGTGTTCATCTGCATTTCCACCCTACATCAAAATGATTTCTGCAATGCAGTGTTGAACCACAAATTATTTTCACCCTGAACAATCCTACAACTGTTTGGGTGTGTAAACAGGTAAATACGACATTTTTATAATAAAATAAAGTTTTCTATATACTTAGCGCTTTAGATGGTATCACTTGGTAATTTTCTAAAGACTTTTACCATGCATCAGGGTAAACATTCCATATTTTGGAGGTACAAATTTGGAAACTGGTCATTTATCTAGGATGTGATGGCAGGTAATTTTAGAAGTTGGATAATTCATAGAGTGACTTTGCCAAATTTGATACTTGTTTCTGCAGGAAATGTCTGTTCAGCTCATTACATACAAACCCTATGACTATCAGTGAATTCAGCTTTAGTCAGGTTAGGTGGGGAGGAAGGAGCAGAGGATATCCATTTCCTTTTGACCTTTTGGTATACACTGTACAGCTATGCCTTGTATAACATCAGTAATTGGTTAAAAACTTGCGATAAAAAACATAAATTAACCACTTAAAAAAAACCTAGACCCCATATACACACCTCATATAACATCATTAACAGCATCATCATATATAATTAAAGAAAACTTTCAATAAATCAACCTTTACGTAATGTTTTTAGTAAAAGGATACACTTTCCCTCATACTAATATAAAGAATAATCAAAACAATTCAGCAACCAACGGCCAGAAGTAGCCTTAACAACCAATAATGATGCTGACTTGAATAAACCAATAGAATGCAACATTTATTTTTCTATCATTATTTAATGAAAACTGCTGTAAATTTGAAAATGACTTAACCTGAATCACCTTGAGGCGAAGTAGGATACGATTAAACTGACAATGATAACATAAGCAAGGTACTATTTATATTTACAACTGAACATTTTTCTAATTTCATGCTAATTGGGCCACGATAGCTGGAGGGTCCGAGGAGGTGAAAGTAAGCCTCACCCATCCAGACAGGATGCACTGTCCTAGGCTGGGCAGGATGCATACCAGATTCACTGTCCATGATTTATGGCACACTAGGTTAGATGGGTTATGTACCCCAAAATATTGTACCTCATTTCTCAGTTATTTCCCATTGCTGTATTGTTAGATCAGGTTGGTGTGTCCTTGGGTTTATTCAATACTATTTCTATTGCTTCATTCCAGTATGTGTGTACCGCTGGCTACAAACTTCACATTCTAATAAATTTCCTTATTTTGATGTACCAAAAGCACAACAAAGAAGTGCTCTTGTTCTCTAGTTTAAAACAATTAACATAGCCTACATATCTTTACAATATGACCTCTACTGCTGCATTTTCCAATCATATGGAAAATGATATTTTCATAATAAAATTAAGTTTCATATACTGTATACTTACCAAGTAATTACATAGCTATAGTTTCTAACTCACATGGCAGCCTTTGTTTTAAAATACTGCATAGCACTTCAATAGTTTAGTGCAGGTGAAAGGTCCCACCCAATAACAGGAGTACTGGAAACGACTTAGCAGAAACCCTCATTCTGTTTGTGCCCTTATGGCATGAGAGGGGAGGAGGGTGGGCTCCAATTCTGTTATTACTTGGTAAATATACATGAAACTTAATTATGAAAATATCATTTTCATGTAAGTAACTTAACAAGTAATTACATAGCCAAATCCCACACTGAATGGAGGTGGGATACATGGACATGTTCCACTCCAAAACATTAAGGCATGGTAATGACTTTGAAACAGAAAAAGTTGCTGGCATTGACACACTCTTCTTCTCTCTCACTGTTATCCCTATGCTAAGGGGTTGGTTGCCTGATGCGCCTTCTCCATTGCCTTCTATCAAAGGCATCATCCTCCACCAAACCTCTTCTCTCCATACCTTCCTTCACCTTATCTCGTAATCTAAATCTGTCTCCCTCTCGATCTTCTTCCTCTAACAGGTTCCCCCCCCAGCCCTCTTCACTCCCTCCTTGTCATCCATCCTTAACACATGCCCATACCATCTCAATCATGACTCTCTTATCACATCTGTTATCTTTACTAAGCCTGCTCTTCTTATTTCATAATTTTCCAATCTCTCAAGCAGTGATATTCCCATAATCCACCTCAGCATTCTCATCTCTGTTCTCTCAAGTTTTACTTCCTCTTTTCTTCTTAGAACCCATGTTTCTGCTCCAAACATTAACACTGGTCTTTTCACTGTGCTATAGATCTTGACTTTTAGCTTGATTGGCATTTTCTTATCGCATACAACTCCAGCCACCTCTCCACTTCCCCCACACTACTTTTATCCTACTGTCCACTTCAGCCTCACATCCTCCCTCTTGGCTTAAAGTAGATCCTAAATATTTAAACTTTTCCACCTGTTTTATAATCAAGCCTCTTTTTTCTTGTATTACTATTCTGTCTCTATCTTTCCTACTACTCACTAAAATCTCTGTGTTATTCACATTCACCCTTAAGCCACCCCTCTCTAAAGACTCCTGCCACTCTCCAACCATTTTCTTTAGGTCCTCCTCATCTTCAGCAGTAATCACCAGATCACCAGCATACAATAACTCCACAGCACTTCATTTCTGATCTCTTCACTCAACACATCCATAACCAGCACAAACAAAAATGCTGACCCCCAATGTAATCCAACACTAACTTTAAAGTTTTCTGTTTCCCCAACTTGTGTTATTACTTTTGTGCTCGTTCTCTAATATACCATCTTGACCAGCCTAACCAACTTTTCTGGGGTTTTCCTCTTCCTCAAACACCAAAACATCACTTCTCTTGGGATTCTATTGTATGCTTTCTCCAGATCTATAAATGCACATTAAAGCTCCTGGTTTCCCTCTAGCCTCTTACTATGAAGATGGCATCCACCATCCCTCTTCCTCTCATGAATCCACACTGCCGTTTCCCGATCTTTACAATTTCTCTTAATCTCTCATCCACTATCCTCTCTAAAACTTTCAATCCATGCTCTGTTAGTTCAATTCCTCTGTAGTTACCACAATCCATGACATCTCCCTTCTGCTTGTATATATATACCATCAGACTATTCTCCCAGTCCCTTGGCATTTCCTCCTCCTCCCATATAGCTTTTAATAAATCCAGCATCCATTTCTCCCCCTCTGTACCTAGTAATTAGATCATTTCAATTTGGAACTCCGATGGACCTGGTGTTTTACAATTCTTCATTTTACTTAATGCTCTCTTCACTTCTCTATCCAATATCTCCATCACTGGACCCTCCACCCTCTGTGCTTCCCCCATCTACTCTCTCTCATTTTCAGTGTTTAAAAGTTGTTCAAAATACCCTCTTCATCTCTTCTTAATGTCTTCATCCCTATACAATATATTTCCATCTCTATCCTTGATGACACCCAATTTACCCAAATCCTGTCTATGCCTTTTTCCTCAAGTTTGAAATCTTATAGATATCCTTTTCTCCTCTTCTTCCTAGTCTTTCATTCAACTGCTCTGTCACCCTTCCAATAGCCATACCTACCCTCCTACTTTTATCTCTTTCCCCTTCTCTGTACCATTCCTCTGCATTCTGCGCATGCCTTACTTTCCAGTCCTTAAATGCTTTTGATTTTCTTTTAACTGATTCTTGCACCTCTCCATTCCACCACCACTTTTCTCCTCTCGACACTCCATATCCGCTGGTTCTTCCCACCAGTTCCTCTGCTTCCCCCGCACATATTTCTCTCATGTCTGCCCACATATTTTCAACTCTGTTACCCTGTCCAACTACTATGTTCCCCATCTCCTGCCATCCCTCTCTCACAATCCTCCTAAATTGCTCCCCCTTTTCTCCTTAAGTTCCCAAATCTCAATTCCAGATCTTCTCTTCTTTTTGGGTTTCCTCTCTCTCATTTTCAAATCTATCACCACCAACCTATGTTGTTTACCACATGCTTCTCCCAAGATCACTTTGCAGTTCGTCACATTGCTTTTGTCGGCTCCTCTAACCAGGCTGTAATCTATTTGGCTTTGCACTCCTCCACTTTCATACATTATCAAGCACTTATCCAATTTCTGAAACCACGTGTTCATACACACCAATTCAAAACTCTGAGCCATCTCCAATATATAATCCCCATCTTCATTTCTAATTCCAAACCCATGGCCTCTGTGTACCTCCTCCTACCCATCTCTTCTCTTTCCCACCCTGCCATTTATATCAGCTCCTATTATTAGTTTCTCCTCCTTCCTCACTGTTCTAATGACAGCCTCAAACTCTTGTCTAAATAATTCTTTCTCTTGCTCTTGGCACCCAATCTGAAGTGCATACGCTGATATTATATTTACTACTTTGTCCCCTATTATTATTGGAATCTTTAAGCCTATCATTTTCTCTCTTTTTCCTTCCAGTTGTTACTTACTATAATTCCATTTCTTGACATAGACACAATGCTTGTTGTTTCCTTACGTGGTAAGAGAGCTAATGCAAGTGAATACTGCCTCTGGTTAGTGTTCATCTTAACCTGTAGTGGCGTAGGGGTTGAGCTGTGGGTCGCCCCTACCTAAGTGGGAGCCTTGCAGTGGAGGACAGGCCTGAACACTGACAAAGCATAAACAATTGCCCTTGCCCTGGTCACAGTACCAATATAAAAAATATAACCAGACAACACTGTCACCTACACTGAAAACACCACAACCCATCCACTTAGACTGGTGGGTACTCCAGCTAGGCTACATTGTACCCCCTGGCCCCCAAAAACTCGACATCTTATTCAAAGCGAAGAGATAGTAGGAGAAAAAGAGAGATTCCTATGCTTCATCCCTCAAATACTATGTCACCCACTGAAAATGGCCCCAATTTACTGCAATTTTCAAACACTGTTTCAACTTCTTTCAAATAGTGAGACACGAAGATCGGTTCGCACTTCCAAAAGGCGGACTGCAGAATGGAAGTGAGGGACATATTGTGCCTGAGAGTTAATGAGGTAGAGACTGCCCTGACCTCATGAGCTTTCACTTTAAAAGTATGCAAAATGTCTTCCTGAATCTGAGAGTGCGCCTTTCATGAACAAGGAAAATGCGTTCTTAGTCAGAGGGTGAGACGGGTTCTTGACAGAGCACCAGAGGTTACTGGATGGTCCTCTGATCTTCTCGGTCCTGCTCAGGTAATACCTTAAAGCCCTAATGGGACAAAGAACTTCCACAGAGCAAAGGTGTCTGTTAAGTTCTTAATGGAGGAAGAACGGGGCCAGGGCTCGGATGGGTTCTCATTCTTGGCTAAAAATCCAAGGGTAAAGTAGCAAACTGTGTCTCCTTGTGAAAACCTACCCTTTAATCAATGGCTTGGATCTCGCTAATATGTTATCGGTAGCCAAGGCCACGAGGAAGAGTGTCTTCTGAGTAAGGTTTCTCTGAGAAGAGAAATGTAGGGGTTCAAAAGAGGGATCTGTCAGCCACTTCAACACTACGTCCAGGTTCCAGGAGACCAGATCTTCCTTTCTTTGCTTGGATGTATCAAAGGACTTGATGACATTTGACGGAAGATCCAGGACCCCTGTGTTTAAACACTGAGCTAAGCACAGCTCGATACCTCTTAATGGTGGAGAGCGAGAGATTCCTAGATCTCCTCGGATTGAGGAGGAAATCCACAATTTGGGTCACAGATGTCTCAGAAGAAGAAACGTTGAGACTGAGACATCAGCTTCCGAAAAGCGCCCAATTAGCCTGGTAGATGCGGCTAGGAAATCGAAGACTGCATCTTGCAATAGCCTCTGCAGCACGTCTTGAAAACTCTTTTGTTCTGACAAGCTTCTGGAAGGTTTGAAGCCTGTTAGGGGAAGAGCAGACAGCCCTTTTGGTATCTCTTGAAGTGAGATTGTCAGAGTAGACACGGTTTTTGGGGATGGAGTCTCAGAAAGTCCACCCCGCCGTAGCGGGTCCTACAACCATTCTTTCATGGGCCAGAATGGGGCTGTGAGAGTAATTGTAACATTGTGATGAGCCCTGACCATGTTGAAAGGTGGAAAGGTGCAGAGGTCCAAGTTGGACCAATCTTGCAGCATGGTGTCTGTTGCCCATTTGTCCAGCTTGTTTCCCTGTCTCAGTTGTCCTTGGGGTAGAATTGCAAAACTCTTACATGAAGTTTGCCTAATTTGACAAACGTCTTGATGGACAAGAGTCCCCAGTAGGCTCATCCACTGAAGGGCCAAGCAAGACGAAAGGGGTAGAAACTTGTGGACTGTCTGAAGGTAGCTGGTGATTCTCTTGGCAGACAGAAAAGCCCAAAAAGTTTGAGAGTTGAGACTCATCCTGAAAAAAGAATCTCTTGCAAAGGGGCCAACTGGGATTTCTGAAGGTTGATGATATATCCCAGTTCCTGAGTGAGGAGATGTTTAAGTCCTTTGTGCACTTTTCCCATAAAGGAGATCGAAGAGGCCAGTCATCCAGATATAGACTGACATTTACACCTTAGAAATGAAGTAATTTGCTAGAGGAGTGGGGACTCAAGTGGACACTTGAGGTGCTGTAGAGAAGCCGAAGCAGAGCCTCAAAACTGGAAGATTTAGCTGGTACCGGGCACTCCAAAAGGAGACAGGTGTTTAGACGCTGACGTGGGACATCTGAGAGTGTCCTGGGGGACGAACCTTAGATACCTCCTGGAGTCCAGATGGATGGGGACGTGGAAGTATGCGTCCTGCACATCCAAAGTTATAATCCAATTGCCCTGGTGAATCGATGAAAAGACTGACCGGTTCATCACCATCTTGAACTTCGTCTTCCAGGCGAAGAGACTGAGTTCACTTACGCTGAGGACTGGTATCCAATCCTGGATGATTTGGGGACCACAAACAGATGGTTGTAGAAGCCCTCTGAGTTGCTGTCCTCGACTTCTATGGCTCTCTTTCCAAGGAGAGAGGAGACCTCCTCCAAAATGGCAGAATGTTTCTCCGAGCCTCTTGAGTGGGCCATCAAAATGATGGGAAAAGTGATTAAAAGGGGGGGGGGCCTCTCCATGAATGGAATGGAGTAGCCCTCCCTAAGAGCCTTGACATTCCACTGTTCTGTGCCTATGACACTCCACTTCTCCCAACTCGAGAAGTCTGGCTCCCACCTGTGCACGGAGGACTTCTTCCTCATATCTTGGGCAAGGATTTAAGCTCCTCTTGATAGTTCTGGCCAAGAAGCGGACATTGAGGCGGGTCCTAGACTGTGACTAGGGCTTACTCCCACAACAGGGATGTTGCTGGATAATAAAGACCGTATTAGGAACAAACTCACATGAATCCTAGGGGCATTTGGAAGAATGAGCCAGAAAATCCTAAGTTGACTTCTTTAGGAGGCCCGACTCTTGGGTCAGAGTGACTCCTTTAGTGGGAAGGGAGCACCATAATTCTCTTTTCTTCTAAACCCCCAGAGAATAGAGCAGCAAGCTCAAGTGAGCCATCCTTGATGGTCCTGTCTGCACAAGAAAGGACTCCTAGTCATTCTGGGATAAAGTCTTCAGTTAAATCATCGCAATCTTCTTGGATAGCGCTCCCAACGTCCAGTCCAAAAAACTGAAAACTTCAAACACCTCACAGAGGTCTTGACAAGGTGGTCAAGTTCTGCTGGCGAAAACATAGTTTTCACTGATGAAAACACCAAATGTCGAAAAAAGCTTCCCTGGTGGCGTAGGAGATACCTCCTATGGACTAAGCATGAGGGAGGAATGGCGAAGGAAGCCTTACCTTGTTCCCTCTTAGCAGAAAGCCAATCTTCAATTTCCTATGGTGCCTTCCTAGAAGATGACAAAGCACCATTGTGGGGAGCCTGGATCTGTCATTTGGATGGCTCCTCATCAGGAAGGTCAAGACAGGCAAGACTGGGGCTCGCTGGAGCCAAAAAAAGTAGGAAAGCTCGCCAGCAAATATTGAGGGTGAGCTGCATAGGCTAGGAGACCCGCAGTCGGAAGCAGGTGCTTGGTGCTTCGAGCAGGAGACTGATACTGAGGAGTTGGCGGCGGGTGCTTGGGAGTTGGTGGTGGGAGCTCGGAAGCAGGCAGCAGGCGTTAGGCAACTGGTGTCAGGCGCTCATGAGGAGATGGCAGCGGGTGCTGGGGAGCTGGCGTCAGGCGCTTGGACAAAGACGACGGGCATCTGAAAGGGATGATGGAGTGTTTGGGAGCCAAAGACTGGTGCCCAACAGCAGGACACTCAAGAGAGAAAAACTCCGGACTGTCCCATGCGCTGCAAGAAGGATGAGGTTTGTGACTCGGCTCCTTAAACCACTTACTGGGCAGCAGAGAAGAGTGGCCAGCATTGTCTGCATGCCTCTTCAGTGGACAAGATGAGCCTAGAAATAGCTTTCTGTGTTTACAGACCGGGCTGGAGTCCTGAGAGTTGGACGATACTGGTGCACAACCAAGACACCCAGCGGCTGTCTGTCAAAACCTGGGATATGAGTGCAAACGGCTTGACTGAGGGGGCAGCTACCCGTAGGCAAACCTCACCAGCTTCCCTTGGACTTCCATCCAGGTTCAGGGAAGCAGGACAGAGACCTTTGTCTAGGAGAACCGGCGGACGAGAAGCCACTTCCTCCACTTGCATAACACTGTCTCGTGTCAAGATGCCTTTCCAGTGGCTGTCTGCCAATACCTAAGAATGCGCAACAGGTTCGACTGAGGGGGCAGCTACCCGTGGGCCAACCCCACCCGCCTCCACTGGACTTCAGGTATGTCTTCTCCCAGGTTCAGGGAAGCAGGACCGTGACCTTCGTCTAGGAGAACTGGCAGGATGAGTAGCCACCTCCTCCACTGTTTTCACTTCTAGGTTAAGTTTCTTGTTAAACCTAGACTCGAGACTAGCAATGGCAAGGGTTGGAAGCAAGGGAGCCAGACGTGGGAGTAGGTGGATTAAAAGTAAGAGGGCTAGCAGCAGGAGAAAAAGCAGGAAGGGGGGAAGAAGCAACAGCAGGTATCTTCTAACCTTGGCTTAGGTATAGATTTTAGGCTAAGAGAAGCATATTTCTCGGCACTAGAGGTTGCATTCTTCTTCCTGTCACTTACTTGTCTAGGTGAGACGTAAGTACCTTCCACTTATGCTCATTTGCCGCCAGGTGCTTGAGAGCTGGTGCTGGCTGCTCGGGACAATCATTACATTCAGCACAACTTCTCTCCTTACTACATTACTGTTCCCTACACTTGCTGCAAATTATATGAGGATATGATCAATCTGGTTTTGCAACCAGTGAAAACTAGATGAACTTAAATCAGACATAATAATAACACTAGAAAAACTGAAAGCTATCGAAGCTTGAAGGCTACTCAAAATAAGTGATAATCCTTCACTAGAATCCAGCTATTCAACCAAAAACCCATGAACAAAAGCTGCTGCACACCCCCCTATGTTTACTCGAGAGCTGGCAGAAACAGAATGAAGTTTCCCGCTAAGTCGTTTCCTGTACTCCTGTTAGTGGGCAGGGCCTGTCACCTACACTAAACTATTGAAGTACCACCACAATTTTTTATGTGAAAGGCTGCCGTGCAAGTCAGAAACTATAGCTATGTAATTACTGGTAAGTTACTTACAGTAGGACCTTGATTCGCAAACACATTAACCCATGAACAAGAACTCATTTTTGAAACACGAACATGGTCCAATAGCCAAAATTTGAAAGATGCAGGCAATCACTCATCTCACATGGGTGCCACTATGGGGGCCACCATCTTGTTATTGTAGGGTACCATACATCTATGAACCTCCCATGCATCTCCACCCACACTCAGTCTGTTTTGAATAGGCGCACGTTCAATACCTTCAAACTCTGTACTTTTTGCGTAAACTTGATGAAGAGGACGACAGGGTGGAAGCTACAGATGCCGGCAGTGAATTGATTAAATCCACAATGGTAAAGTAGAGTGATGTGCAGAGTTTCCTGAGTTGTACCATCCAAACAAAATTGTTACGAACAGGATTGTGAACATGGTCCATGAAAATTTAATGAATCATTTTAGAAGAGTTATGCAAGGAAGGAAAAGGCAACAGACATTGGATAACTTTGTGATTTAAAAAAAAAAAAAAAAAAAAAATCTCCGGAACGAGATCTCCCCAACCTGGATACAGGGGATCTCCTCCCCAACCACCCTCCTCTTCTCTCGTCTGTCAAGCCAGAGGTTGCGTCAGCCAACGTAAGTGTTCACTTTTTAAATGTTGTTTGAGTTTTAATTTACTATTATATATGTATTATATTATTAGATATATTACAGTTTTTCACACTTTAATAGTGTAAAATAAAACAAAATAGATGATTTATAGTGGTTCGTTGCAGTCATGAACAAATTAATCATATTCCCATTAAGCCTCATGGGGAAATTAACTTTAGGTCACGAACATATTGGAACACGAACAAAGTTTAGGAATGAATTGTGTTCATGAATCAAGGTACTAATGTATATGAAAATGATATTTTAATGATAAAATAAAGTTTGTTCATACTTACCTGGCAGATATATATATAGCTGAATATATATATCTGCCAGGTAAGTCTCATGAACAAAATGATATTTTAATGATAAAATAAAGTTTGTTCATACTTACCTGGCAGATATATATATTCAGCTATATATATATCTGGCAGGTAAGTCTCATGAACAAAATATGGTTTCCTCCCAACAATAATTTAAACTTGTCAGCTCCAAATAAAAGCAACATTTTCCATGTTGAATGCACTTCTAGCTCATGCATGATTTATATTTTTATGCCCAACCTAGAGTTTTTTAATCAATTCGTACTTCATAACTTCCCATGATCATGTTCAAGGGTATTTTCAGAGTGCTCCCAGTCTTCACCAACCACCAGATACTTCATTCAACAATGACTACCTTAACAATGAAAGCCATCATTAACAAATCTAATGACTAAAGAGAGGAAATATGACTTCTGAACATGGACTTATCCATGTGGTCACATACTGACCTAAAAAGCCATCAAATTTCATTTTTGACCTCAAGTAAATTGGTGGCCTAGTGATTCTGTAAATAAAAGTTCTCAACTAGGCAAAATATCATACATATTATTTTTCCCTAATTGTATGCAGCCTAAGAGAACTCTTATGGAAAATAGAAAAAGTACAAGAGGGAAGACTGGCTGCATTAACTTCTCATGAAAGTCATCAAACTATGTCATCTAAATAGCCCTCATTCACCCAAACTTAACCCTTTGAGTTTCTTAAGAAGTCATAAGGTTTCAAGTAAATTTCATTCCTGAGATTCTATTTATGCAAAAACAAAATAATTCAATATAATGTCTACTAAAACAGTTCAATAACATCTTTTTTATCTTTTTCTTATTATTCTATGAGCAATTATAAGTTTAATAGCAGCTAATGTATGTATTATTAGATGGAAAATTTATCCAATTTTCCAAGGCACAAGAATGATAGATTTTCATCAAATGTTTTAACCTATTATGGCAATACAGGCTTTTTTTTTTGTTAGCATTAACTCGTAATGAAAGTGTTTGTTGATTTTATTTCCCATGCACAAAATTATTTCCCTTAAAATAAGACCAAAACCAACATTAAATCATCATGAAAAATAAACTTATAACATGCAACTGCCTCCTTACCCAAGAATTAAAAGAAAGGATGGGGGGGAGGGGGTTTAAAGCCTCATGGTCAGGTAGAACAAGCACCATAGATTGGTTAGGATGCATCACACTTTGATCCAAGGTCATGTGGGTTTAGGGGGTTCACCTCCTGCCTTGTAAAACAAGGTCCCTCTAGGTTTGGTTAAGGAAGGTCAGGGTAGGATTCATTTCTGTAACTGTACTTGCCAAATCTTCACGCTTTATAATGAACTATCTTGGACTCTCTGATTACACACATGCCCACATCTTACTTATTTTCCTTGACTGCTTATCTTGCGATTTATGCATTTTAGCCATTTATGTTGCAGCAATTCACTTATCTCTGGTTTTACCGACCCAAAAATCTGTTTCCCAATGGGGTCCTAAAATATTTTTTTGATAGCCTATGCTTTAGGGGTAGAGAAGCAGAGAAAACACAATAATGACAGTACTCACAAAACACAGTAAAGGCTAAACTGTTGAAAAAATATATGGGTTATGTATACAGCATGAAATTGAGCTATGATTCTATCCTATACCATGCTGGTTTGTCCTCATGGTAGCTCCAATATATTAAATGACAAAAAATTATGTAGGATATGAATGTGTTGAGTAGTATCATAAGAAATTCACATAAGGTACGTATTTTCCGAAGGCATCAATCATGAGGGATAAAACTGAGCTGCATGACAAATTACAAATCAAAATGCAAGAATTGGTGTGCCTTAAAAACTCATATCTTTTGAAGAAAACTGACTCACTGAAAGCTGAAAAGCTATTCAAGAGAACGGTGACAGGTTATGTACTGACTTGCTTTTCCTGTCACATTTGGTCACACTGAGGATGACAGGACAGCTCACCACCATTTACATATGGTCAACAGACCATCATATCTTCTGCCTCAAGGGGATGAGGCATTGGTAAGGAGTATGAATATATAGGTAGTAGACCCTCTTTTATACAAGCGGCACTGAAGGTGATAGCTGCATCAGCAGCATTCAGTCTGTATAGTTTTCTCTATTTTTCTAATAATTGATTTTTGTAGGTTACTGCATTCTGCCAGTAACATCCCAATATTTGTCATATATTTGGAAAGGAAAGCAGGTTGCAGAAATGACATTTTTATAATAAAATAAAGTTTTATATATACTTACCAAGTAATTATTTAGCTAACGATTATGCCCGCCATGCGAGCATAATCGTTAGCTAAGTAATTACTTGGTAAGTGACTGTACTGTACATGTATTAAATTGGATAGTTTTTTTCCAATGAATACAGTACAGGTAGCCTATATCAGTAATGGAATACTGAAATCAAGAGTTCATTCTCCAAAAAGTTGTCCTTCAGTAGAAAGTCTTCAGGAGATGAAGGACAGTCTTCTTTAGTGTTAATCAAGGCCACGTTTCACTCAGGCTCCACTGACCCTGTTCATGCCAAAAGACGGGAATACACTGACATTCAATGTGAATCTTGCTTGTTAGGCCTATACATGAGAAGGTCAACGGGGGATAAAATTAGGCTGCCTGCTTATTGGCTGTGGAGAAAAATTCATGCTGGGACTGGCTGGCAAGATTTTTCGCTAGCCCTTATTAAATACCACCCAAGAGGTATTTCCTCCTGCCTACCAGCAAGTGGCTTATTGCTCCTGTAGCTGACAGACCAGTGCAGACACCTCAAAAAGCGACAATCCTGAACGAGAAACTCACAATAATGTTGGAGATCCTGCAAGCCACCCGGCATGCAATCAGAATATTCATTGGGAAATACCAGAGAATGACGTCACACACCAGCCCCACCCCTCAGCAAGGCTCCAGCAGAGACCATCAGCGATAAATTTTTGACTTGCGAGGAAATCTAGACAGCCAATCCCAGCATGAATTTTTCTCCTCAGCCAATCAGCGGGCAGCTTAATTTGACCCCCTGCTAACCTTCTCATATATAACGAGCAAGACTTACATCAAATGTTAGTCTACTCCCATCTTTTGGTGTGAACATGCCTGAGCGAAATGTGCCCTCGATTAACACTACAGAAGACTTTCTCCTGAAATACAACTCAACAGAAGACTTTCTCCTGAAGGACAACTCTACAGAGGATGAACTCCCGGTTTCAGTATTCTGTTACTGATATAGGTTACAGTATTCACTGGAAATAAACTATCCAATTCTGGAACCTGCTTTCCTCTCCAAATATACCAAATATCGGCATGTTACTGGCAGAATACAGTAACCTACAAAAACCAATTATTAGAAAAATAGAAAAAACTCTAAACAAACTAATTGCCGTTGAAGCAGCTATCACCTTCAACACCACGAGTATGAATATAGTAATCTCTACTGCAGCATTAAGTTACCTTATAGGCTATCTAACAAGCTGAAATAGTCAGAAGTCGACCTCACTACTGAACACAAAACTCAAAATGATAATGCAAAAGTCACTAAAATTTTTGTGATTGCAATTCTTAAAAAGACTAGGCCTAATTTATTTTGCTTTACTTTATACAGGCAGTCCCCGGTTCTGTTTCTGAGGGTGTGATGATAACCGAAAATCGGCGCTAACCGAAAATCAGCGATTTCGGGGGTTATCGGCGCCTCTGTTAGATATGTATCGGCGCCAATACCCAATTAGGCTACTGGTGCCAATAAGCGGAAATCGGCGATTTTCGGCGAAAATTGCCAATTTTCGTCGCTAAACAAGCCCCATAAAACCAGATCGCTGTTAACTGGGGACTGCCTGTAGCAAATCAATGTTTTTAGGTAATGAAGAGAGAAATCCAATCTGCATCTAAATGTATTTTCAACGGTTAATATTCATTTTATATACAGTAATCATTATCAGAATGGTATTCAGTAAGATGCAATAGTGTATGCATGGTACAAGACTGGGCTCTGGGAAGGGCAAATTAACTATGCAGCTGTGTGACCTAACCGGAGTAATGACAATTGGAAATACATTTGATCTTAATTCTATATTTAAAGTTATAGTTGCTGATTTTAGAACCGTACTAATATCTACCTTAGGGTAAGATGCACGTCACCCAGGCTTTCCCAACCACCCACACTATGCCAGTAATTGGCCATGATAGTAAGCTAATGATTTTCGCAACCCTGGGGGAGGAACAAACCCTTCATCTTCAAGTAGAAGTCCAAGACACTCACCCCTACACTATAGAAAAGCATGAAATAAAAATATCTCAAGATACTATTTTTGGTAAATTTTTACCTAAGACCAAGCCCACTCACAGGAACACCATGTTTACCACCAGCCCCAAGGGTATGAACACTGAAACAAACAAATGATGGTATATATCTCAGTAAATTGTAACAAACCTTAGTATGCTTTTAGTATTAAGCATATGAAGGAGTTACCAAAAAGTAAACAACTCTCAAGAAATTATATTAAAAGTAATAAAATACAGTACCTACTTTTTCAACAGTATGATGTTTACAATATATGAATGAATGCAATACCACGTGTTACTGTTTATTCATATAATCTCTCAATATCACAGAATGGAATAAATACAGTACCAAGTTTTTACTACTCATTGAATGTTCATACAGCACTTAGAACCAGTTCATAGAATGATAGTGCCAACAGTCAATGTCAGTACCTTGTTTACGCTTTTGCCCAACAGGTCTTGAATACAACAGAATGTCACTACTTTAATACTCATGAAAAAATTGCATTTATTTATATAGAGAAGCATCCTCTAGGTAATCTAACATCCAGCCAGAGATCCCATAACTTCTCACTGCCTATTTGAGGCCTGCCCTGGGGCAAAGTTGACTACATGTATGTATAGAAGGTGGTGTGTTGATTAGGGCAGCGAGTCATCTAGACCTGACACTGAGAAAGAATGAATGTTAAAAAATTACGAAGTTCTTGGTAATTGGGATGGTAACCATGTAACAAAAGAACATACTACATATTTTGCTAAATGTAGGCCTATCACCTTTATTAAAGAGAAAACAAGAAGAAAAGATACTAAGGTATTATTTCACTTATGGACATTAATTGCTTTCAACATAAAATATAGGTTTTTCTGTTATATTATGATGTGATTTGAATGATTTTGAGGTTTATTTCCAAATGATATACCAAATGCAAAATGTAATCTTATCCAGTTTTCCCGGCAAATGATGCGTAATTTTATTAATTTTGTATACAGTATATCATTTGGGAAGGATAAGTATTCATTTGCGATGGAAATAAACCTCAAAATCATTCAAATCACATCATAATACAACAGAAAAACCTATATTTTATGTTGAAAGCAATTAATGTCCATAAGTGAAATAATACCGATACTAAACATAGGGTAACCTTGAGATGCTGCTAAGTTTTGGATGCAGGAATAGCCTAGTGTAACCACAAACACTGATCAGGAATAGGCTATGTTGAATGTACTAGGGCTCAACCAGGCTTAGAGCAGCATTATTGTTGAATATTGAGATACAGGAGTATTGTCAATTTAAGCTGTACAGATTATGCAACGCAATTCAGTGGCTGAAAATAGTCTATGTGTAGCCTATATGAAAGTAAGAGTGAAGGTCTTCCAAAGAGCATTCAGCAGCGGAGATCTGACAAGAAATCTGGCGAAGGGTAAACAGCATGCTAAGCTACCAATAACCCTGTGCTCAAGATGGCTGGAGATGTCCCTAATCTACAGTGGCATAGGTTTAGACTTACATTAGATCAAGCCATCTGTACTGTACCTAGGTTAGGCCTATTCACAGATAGACTAGGCTATTCTACTTGGGCATTTATTCAAGGCCTGGGCATAAAATAGCTGGCTTGATAAAACACTTTATGCTTAACAGCTTAGCAGTGGGTTATTTGAGCCTCTAGGCATTGCGTAAAGGCCCCCCTTGCCCAATGCATCACCCCACCACAAGCCAGGCCAGGCTATTGACCACTGCAGCCAACCCTGGCATTAGGCACGATACTTTGTATATAACGTGTACGGCGGGTTATCCCTGAAAACATTAGACTAAAACGAATCACCAAATCAATTAGTCAGGTGCTTTAACATACAGGTAAAAGGCAGAGGGGTGAAACTCCATAATACACTACAACGAATTCCAGGAATTTCTTCTGATGCATCGTCGTACAAGTCACTGTAAACACACTTCCATTTTTTTAATGTTTATATTTATCTTGACCTGTAACAGATCCCTTAGACTCCGAATCAAATATTCCGTAGATGAAACCATGTATGTGGTAAGAGTTGAGCCGCCTACAGCATATCTAAATGAAATGAAATAACGAAAAACATCTGAACGATTGCTCAACACAAATTCGATAGCAATGAAAACAATTGGCCATCACAAGAGGCGCTGCTCACCATTATTTCGTCGATTTATAGGATTCCCTCGTCTCACTATTTTCTTTTTGGTTAGTTTTCGTTTTCTCAGTTGTGATATACGTGTTCTGAATGTGGGATTTGACATTTTAAGCTCTAAATTAGGTCCAAATTCGCAAGCACAAAGACAAAGACCATGGCACCTCACTCCTCACACTGAGCCACTGATCCAGCCATTTTGTTGGGCCTATATTATGCTGCGTTCCAACATCTGGTCCTCGCGGTACGTTTCAGTCGGTAAAGGTGCGTTTTTTATGAAAAAATAAACATAAAAGTAAATATTATCGTTATTTTGTAGTTATAAAGACCTTATATCGTTGAAACATCCTTTATGTCATCAAATTTTAAAATAATTAATATAAATATCAAATTTGTTACGAAATCTTACATTTTACGAAAATACCTATCAGCGCACATAGGTAAATTGCTAAAAATTCCTGAGCCTTGGTAATCACTAGAGAATATTTACAATTAATTGAAATGATATGTTTTTCGTATTTAATGATAATATGACTGCTAATTTATGACTATTTTCATGGAATAATGGTTTATTTACAAATTTTCCTCTCAAAATGAACGACTCTTTGCCTTCTATTCACTCCTACGTGAGCACTCCGAGCATACAAAGATTATTGTTAGAGGCGGAAGAGCAATTCACCAATCAGATGCCGTCTTTAGATCACGTGACAATGTTAGGCGAGCCCGAACGCGAAACATATGATTTCAAATACAGTTTTTAGGCTCCTAACATTAACTTTATCATAAGAAAATGTATTTATATCTATAAAATATAATTAAATTTGATAAATAAATGTATATGATAGTCAACTATTACAAATTTTTATTATGTTTACGAATCAAAATGCATTACTGGAACATAACCTTGATTTCAGATATCAGATAATTTGCATTTCTCCAATCTATACTATTGAATGTGTTAGGAGCTTCAAGAAATATACATCATCAGCACATGGGTCAGACTATTTAGAGGTGTTTGGTGAGATTCCTATTATATATCATCCTACAGAGACTGGCTATATATTGATCATATTTTAATCCATAGAAAACGTCAAGAACACATGTAAACAAAGAAGCAATTTTCTTTCGGTGTTCTGCTGGCGAGGAGGAAACAAGAAAAATAAACCTATAAACGTCTACGTTAGAACTTTAGAACGAATACATAATGGAAATGAGCTTTTAACCAGTTGAAGCTTAAATTCGTCAGACTTGGCTCTGTATTAAAATACAAGATAATTAAAAGTAGCGAAGCCTTCCTGTAGGCGGGGCTTTAATGATCAGCTGAGCGGCAGAAGAACTCTGATAATGAAGCAAACATACTGAATGCACTTAACATTGCCGCCAGACTTAAAACCCATATTTTCATTTGTTACATTACCAGATAATGACATCACTACGTCGTAATATAAAAATATACAAAAGTAGACAAACATATCGCTAAATAACAAAAAAACTAAACACAGGCTTCTAAATGTCTAGTGAGATTCTGGCCGTGAGCGGATGTAGAGTGCTCAGGCATCGTGGGAAGCTTGTGACGAACTTGGAAAACAACAAAATATATGATTATTTATAGACTGATATGGAAAATGTCAATGGCAAATTTATGTATAAAAACTGTTAGAAAAATGGATCGAACTTGTAGGTGGTGACTGTAATATGGTAAAATGGATCTTGCGTCAAACTGAACCAAAAACGACACACACACACACACATACACACACAAGTAAAAAGTGTAGTGAAAATGCTTGATAGAGATAGATAACACAGGAGTGAAGAACAATATGAAACCTTGATATGAAGAACCATAAAATAGATTTTCTCAAGAAATACACATTGTAGTATGGGCAGAAAAACTACTGTGTATGATGTAAAGCATGATGAAGGTAAAACAAAAAGTAATTTGACTTTGTTTGGACACTCCATCAATTCACTCTGTAGAAGTGGCTTCATGTGTATTAACTATATTGATTTAAGTTTTTGACGAGCTTTGCATCCTTATTTTTCGTGTAATAGGATAGCATCCAACGTCCTCTTCCCGGTTAGCTAAAACACCCTATGTGTGGCAGCAAATTCGTTCCCGTGTCCTAATATGGTTACAAATTTGAGAGCTATAAGAGCACAGCAGCATTTAATAATTAAACTAGGTTGCTCGTTGCATCTCGAATGCAATGGATGAAAGAAGCAACAGCTAGTGCCAGAGAGAAACCAACGAAAATACAAATGAAAAACAAGTTGTCTTCCTATTAGCTGAGTCCATAACCAAAGAAAATGAACATAACAAAAACATGTCAGCGACTCCAGGGATTCCAACTGAGTGACTATAACTGGCTCAAGACGGTCACATTCTTATGAAATCTGCAAACTGTTAAGAGCAAGATTCATGATCAAAAGATGAGATTATGATTACTGTTAACGAAAAGAGAACAAAAAACCCTTGCGAATTGACAACAAATGTCCAGGGTAGTGATGATGATGATGAAAACATCACTTGATATCTAAAAGACAGGAATCTCCGGCACAAAAGTCTTATCAGTAATGGAAAGGATTTTACGACAGCTTCATTATCAAAACTAGAGATCCTAAGTATTGCTAACATGATCGTGGGTAAGTAGTGATAGAAAAGATAAATAGAAAACAATGAAATGATGCCAGCTACCCGTGAATTTTGCATGAAACCTAATTATTGAAGCCCCTAAGGTCCTAAAATCTACATGAAGTAACAAAGCACATTCGTGACCGAGAACTTTCTCGAAAGCTTATTCTAACACGGCACACTTGGTCGTGGTAAATGTAACTTTGCTCTGAAATGACGCTCTTTGTCAGAGATCTGGAACTTATTTCCGATTACTTCGCTCGTCTAGGAAGGGAGAGAATTTCAATCTTTGTTCATTCCATTCAACCTTCATGTAAATTCTTTGAGTCAAACCCAATCAGAGGACAAGTTTTCTCTGGTATTTTCTCAGGAGTAGACTTACCTATTACCATGTGAAGTGAAAGATACAGAGCCTGTGTGAGGTTTTATTGACCATATTTCAACGTTCGGTATCTGAAAGAGAAAGATAAATGTTGCGACAAAATTTTATCAATAACGAAATTCTACATAATATTATGGTGTTGTACATATTTACATTTACAGATAACTCATTGCATTCATCACTCCTTACGGCATAAATGTAACAATGCAAATAGACTGCGGAGGGCGGGGGGGTGGGGGGAGTTCACAACTAAGGCCGCACATTACAGAAAGGGTAGTGAGCAATGAGTACTTATCAGGTGTCAGTGTGAGTTTGTCATCTTCATTAGCTTACAGAGAGGGACGGATGGTAGCCGTCAGTCGCTGAACTAGTATTATTCGTCGCGCTGTCCAACGAAATGAGACTGTCATCAATTCCCTCTTCAAGTTTACTGTGCATCATCTCGTAATTTCTAGTTGGCTGGCAAGTCTTAAATGAAAAATGACATATTGAGACAGTCATTTCGTGTCTGTCTGCGAGAAGAACGTGTCATAATCTGAATTAGTGGGGAGGAGTTCTACATCATCTACCATTGGAA
This sequence comes from Macrobrachium rosenbergii, assembly GCF_040412425.1. NCBI lineage: Eukaryota > Metazoa > Arthropoda > Malacostraca > Decapoda > Palaemonidae > Macrobrachium > Macrobrachium rosenbergii. The sequence goes on from NC_089744.1 coordinate 51,943,190, forward strand.
CATATTTGTTCTTTTGGGCAATTCTCGTAAGGAGAGTCTGGCCAACTATAGTCAACCAGGTTAGTATTGCTAGACCACTGGTGACTTTTCTTGCAGGTAAACATCCTTTTATAAAGGGAATAATTAGTTGATGTGCACAGTCAGACCAACTTAAATACAAGACTTCAGGGAGACCCGCCTACCGTTGAGTTTTGTCACGTTCTTTGGTCTTTATGACAAAATTTATTGTCTTTCATTTAATTCCATTATAGCATTCCACACTGCCATTTCATCGAGGATATAGGGTGCAGCAGGACCGGAGGAAATGCCCCTCTGATAGAGTATGGAAGGACAAAGCGGGCTAGCCATGATACTCCAGGATGACACAGATAGTGTAGAGAATGCAGTTCAGTATTGAGGATAACACACACTCAAGACAGGATATCAACTACTTAATTTTACTTTTCTCGGAGATATTCATTATTATGGTATAGGTAGGCTAACTGTGGTCACGACCATATTATTTTCTAGATTTTATATTACTAGCAGGTTTTATACCAAACATGAAGGCAACCAACTCTTGATCTGTGATAAGTTTGAACTGACGACCTTGTAAAAAGTCATTCCATTTTCTGAGTGCTTCATCAAAAACTTACACCTTCTGAATTGAGGAGTGTCTCTATTCATTAACTAATAGTGTAGCGGAAAAGAAGGTAACAGGACACCCAAGCTGGCTGAGTGTCGCACAAATAGTGAAATTAAAATTTTCTTGTCTCAGCAATGTGGAGGACTCATGGATGGACTTCTGCTGTAATAAGAGATTCAGTACCTTCATTTTTTATATTGATGTAGGCCTCCATAGCAGCAGGTGAGAGACGCCAAGAAGTAAATTATTGTCGAAGCACTCAGAAAATGACGTCACTTCTTAATGGATAGACAGTTCAAAAGTAACATAGATCAAGAGTTGGTTACCTTCATGTTTGTCACAAAACATGCAAGTAATGAGTGAGTGGATGTCTTTTAAGAAGTCAGAAATTCGCTGAGAATAATGAACAAACATTCCCATAGCTTAACGCAATTAAGTTCGATTTAGTGGAGATTTGTGGATCTGACTGAGAACACAGGGTTTTCTGTGCTTGGGGCAAGATTAACATTCTCATGGCTTCCATGAATCACTCTAGGTTTTTTTTTATCACACTCCTCTTGGTTGGAGATCCACATCATCAGTATATACATGAGTCTTTTCTGACCCCAGATAGGATTTGCAATTTGGTGTATAGATGTCCACAGGCTTCAAGCACCGCCACTTCTTTTCATCATCTCTAATCGGTATTTAGATAATACTCAAATTAATTGTACTGAAAACTTTGTTTCAGGCAACTTTTGTCATACCGTTGCCAATTATCAGTTATAGGTAATAGGCAACTAGTCTATTTAATTCCAACTGTCAACTCACTAACGTAGGTTTTTAGTTAGATGTAGCAGTACGCTTAGCTAAGTCGCGATTTCCGATATCGTAGTCTTACTGTGATAAAGATGTAAATTATTTCTTCAGTAATTCATCTGAATTCTCATATATGCGAAGAACCATCACACCTTCTAATATATATCGATTAATGTAATATAACAATACAAGCACACGAAAAATGAATGTGTATCATATAGTCTACGCAGATCAAACAAGAGCGATGGGCTTTCAATAATTATGCTTTACCTCACTGTAGTAAATAAAAAAGACGCCTGGCTATACGAGTGTGAATAAATGGCGTTTTAACAATTTCTTTGCCCGTAAATTACATGGGTAGGGAAATATTCGAAATAATACGCAATATTGTTGTCTGAGGTTGTCTGGGGAAGGTAAAAAGAACAGGAACTGCAACATTGGTTAGGAGGCAGAAAATTTAAAATAATGCACGGCAAGGTTGTTACAGTTATTTTCTCAGAATACTTTGGTTATTTGTATAATTATTTTCTTGAGCATACAGATCATTATAATAATCCACTGATGGGCAATTTCATGAGTATTTTGCCAACTAATTTATCGAGAAAAAGTTGGAAATCTCATTGAGTTCCCCTCAACCTTTGTGTGTTGATGACAAATACGGCATAAAAGGTTACCCTATACTTATTTTTTTAAAGCATTGGAACGATACTCAAATAGAATAAATAAAGGTTACCATAAAAAAGTAATTTCGACTTGTATGAAATGAAAATGTGCCTAAAAGAAGATCAGTAAAATAAAATATCTGGTGAATCAATAGTATAGCCCTATCTAACGCTTGCCAGAGCTTCGTGTTCTAGCAGTCAACATCTTTAAAGATTATTTTTCCAGTTTACTTACGGGGATATAACTTTGGTATCGTAATGAAGTTATTTTCATATTCATGCAATGAAACTGTACAAGAATAAAGTTTGAATGATAAGGAAATCTTGTGATCTGAACAGTTTGTGGTTATATGTCATGTGTAGCCTGGGCTGTACCAGTGAGATAAAGCATAATTATTGAAAGCACATCCGTCGTTTGTGTTTGACTGAATAGACTGTTTGATAAAAGCTCGCCTGTCTTGTGCTTGTATATGTATATTATCGATAAAAATGTGTGGGTATGTTTAAGATTTGTAAAAGGTGTCAGGGTTGTTGTGCATATAAACATTCAAATATTTTACTGAAGAAAGTTTTCATATGTCACAATGGGCCAACGAAAACCGGCTGTAGCAATGTAAAACAGTTTATGGTTTGAGTTAGTCGAGAACAGTGAATCACTAAACTTCTATTATGGCCCTCATTCCCTGTCACCAGGGCCTGGACTCCCCAGGGTCATTTACTAGGCTCAATAATACCCTCTTTCAACAGGCCTGTAAAGTGGCTGCGGATTGGAGAAACATTGCGGGGGATACATAATCATGACAGAGAAGTCACAAACAAACAGGTGGATATGGCCCCCGAGAGAGATCTCAACACTGGTATGATGCTTAAGGAAATTGTGGCAAGGATAATATCAAGAATAATATCACGGCATAAATCACCAAGCACAAACATCCGGACGTTTGTATAATGATCATTATTTAAGTTTGATTATGGCTACCAAAAATGGCGTGACAGCATCTAGGTTATTGACGCCGTCATTATTTAGGTCAGCCTCAACAAAGCAAGGGCCCAATTGTTGTCATGAGCAAACTGGATCTGGCAAAACCTTCCAAGCTTCTTGTGCTGATGAGAGTCTTTACTGAGAATTTATTTTGGTATCAACTGTAGCCCTTGCCAAGTATCCTTGAGAAAACTGCAGTCGTTGCATCAGGAGTGGAGATAGAGAAAGCACAAGATGAATCAGGATGCGCCTGTGGGATTGGCAGATCTCGGCTTAATGATCTTCCTTTTTGTGACACTTGTAGTATACATTATTAGCAGGATAATGTTTATTGAACCGGCAGAAGAAAAGAGGACCTGAAGTTGATGTAGTAACTAGACCTCGAGTATGCCAGCCACATGATGACCCTAGAGATGGAGATGTTTCAGTGTACATGGTTGCATTTATCATTGGCATGAATTGTGTTTAAGAGTCAACTTGTTTCTGAGCCATTTCGAGAGAGAAAGCTTGATCATCAGCTGTTTGAAGAAGAGACACAGTATTATCCAGCAATTATTGATGTATGAGAGAATGTAATGCCATTAATAAATGAATCCAGTATGAACACTTATGAGCCTCTTCATCTGTAACTGCTATAAAATTACGATCCTTACTCGAATTTCAGATCTTGAAGTTATTGGTCAAGGGTTCCCCAAAATGCCTGCCATTGTGTGGTGATCAAATACCTTGTAAACACCTTGTTTTTCTTCTTGATTAAAAGTGCTTCGGGAATGCTGATGATATAACAGGATGAACATTCTGCTATGCACCTCGGATGGAGGGACTAACATTAGGTAAAAAGAAGGTTGAGTACGTTAACATAAGATCCTCTATCAGCAGGAGCAATATCTGAGAGGAAGGGGTAGACTGTTCTGTGACAGTGAATCCATTGTTTCATTGCAGATAATGAACTAAGATCAGTGTTAAACAATTCTGGTTTCAGGGTCTTCTTCGTGATGATTGAAGTAAGTATTCAATAAATTGAAGTAAGGAATAAAGAACCTGTGTAAGGTTTCAATGTAAGCAATCTATCACAAAGTACCTGAGACTGAAAAAATATATAGCATAGAACTTCATTAACAAGAATGTTTCACACATTTTTTTTCGACAGCCTGAATTTCATAAACCAGATCGATGCGAAATGCAGATATTTCATAAGACCGATCTCGGTTAAGCTCTATGCAAGGATATAGCGTGCAAAATGCCAGCAATCTCTTAATATCAAACTTAGTGGCTTCTTGCTCGTCCTTAGCTTGGATATTGCAACAGGCATTTAAAGAATGACTAGAATACCAGCATTTGCTATTTGATCTTTTGAATAATCACTTCGATTTTCCACCATAGTTAGATAATATATATTTCTATTTTAGTAAGGAAGTATATTAAAAGCAAGATCTAGACAGAGATTTGGTGTTAATAGGCAACTTTATTATTGAATAATTAGGACCACATTTTACGATAATGACTGATAGAAAAACAGACATCATCATTGTGATCTATGCACACACAAAGGCACACACACACACACACACACACACACACACACACACACACACACACACACACACACACACACACACATATATATATATATATATATATATATATATATATATATATATACATATACGTGTATGCGTGTGTGTACCGGTGCATTGCAAGCGATTGGGAAGAAACGTGGAATCTATGTCAAAGTATAATGTACTAGATGATCAGTTTCCTTTGTTTAGCTCTCCCTTTAATACTGTTTTCTATTTTGACGTTAGAGAGCAGACGGCATCTAATTCTCTGTAGGCTATCATTCTGGAACGATTATCAAAAGTTGTTCATTTAATTTAGTTGCTTATTCTTTTTGAACTGAATGTTAGTAAGATGTTAGCGAGATTTCGCCAAGTTTATTGATGTTAAAACCACTTTCATTACGATGATTTTAGAGGTTTTGCATTTTTTTCTTTAAGATGTTTCCAGACCGCCCGAGTCGGTCAGAATTACGTAACTACTGCTTTGTGTGCGTAGCAGAGCGTGAACCAGATTATCCGAGGGAGAACTGCGGACGGCAGTATATATTTAGCTAAGGAGCAGAAAAGACCGACAAGCAGACAACAGAGCAGACAAAATGAAGGCAACTTAATCACAACTTTAAGAAGAATTTACTCTAGCGACAGCTGAGAGTGAGGAGCCGTTGTATGGACAAGGTGTGATACATTTCATACTTACTGTAAAACTTTCCTAAGTGTTTTGATCACAACATTATAAACCCAAAAGGACACTTCTTCCACAACGCCTCTCTCACACAAATCGTGGCGCAAGGGAATCAAAGGTTAAACGAAATCGGACAATTTCAAAGATATCTTATTGTCTAGCAATGGTTCCTGAACATCCGTTCAACTTCATTCAAAACTGTAAGAAATGAGATGAAAACCATTAGGATTTACCTCGTTTTAATGTGATGCCAATCAAAAATCCTTCTGTAGCGAATTTTGGTTCAGTGATTTTTTCTATCCAGGATTAATAGTGTACTCTATTAATCCTGGTTCTGTCGACGTTGGAGCGATGGTGGTTGCTTCAGCACGGACCCCCCTTCTATGTTAGTTTCAGGTACTTCACCTTCCATGTCAGGTTCATCTACTTCTGCTTCTGTGCCAAGCTCATCTACTGCAACATATATGTCATTTTCATTCTCTGGAATTTTATGGTCAGGTTACTTCATCACCATACGAAGCTGAATCCCGGCTAGTATCAGCCATTAGGATCTCCATAAACTGACGATTTTTTTCGCGTTCATTCATAAATCATGAGAAGATTGTGTGTGTGTGTATGTATGTATATATATATATATATATATATATATATATATATATATATATATATATAATCTCATGATTTATTGATTTATTGAATGCTATATATATATATATATATATATATATATATATATATATATATATATATATATATATATATATATATATATATATGTTTATACACGTGTGTGTGCATGGAGCCTGTATACTGTAGAATTTCATTATTAAAGGCGTTTGAAATGTCATCCCTGAAAACCATTCAAAATTTTGTGGTATTTATTTTACATCAAAGCAAACACAATCTCAAACAACCGTAAGTGTAACTATCAAATCAGTGGCTGTGAATGTTAAATCCCAGCTTGGAAAATATCGTGCAAATTAGTACCTACTAGTGCGCACGCTTACGTTTACATGAATGTACATATTCTCTCACACTTGCATACTATCAATGTTCGGTGCAAAGTAAATGATCAGGTGCGTTGTGCACAAGCGCTAATAAACATGAAAGAAGCCAGACATTCGCGCGCATGCGCTCACTCATACGGCTGAGAAATAAATTGCAGCCCACTTCACTTTACTGCATTTTGAAACACGAATCTGTTTTCAAAATATAAACAAGCAATATTTGGACACGCACTTAACTGTGGATGGAAATGTGTGAAGATTTACGCCACAGCAGAGATTACCCTTTTATACAAAACAGTAACTTACGGATTTTTTACTCTACGGGAAAGGATGCCTTTTTTATTTTGTTTTTTGTACTTCCAGTTTTTTACTCCTCGCCACAGGTTGCCTTTTTTATGTACTATGGCTCAAACTTACTGGGTTTCACGCCACGACACAGGATACCAAAAAGAACCTGTCTGATTACAAAAAGATCACTTACTTGGCATCGGAAACACCAAGCGAGTTGCTTCTGTCTGTAACCAGAAGCCCACTCATCTGGCTTAGAGAACTCCGTAAAGATTGAATCCATTAACTAGAAGCTCACTAACTCGGCTCTGGGACCCCAAAATAGATTGTTTCTAGTTGTATCTGGAAATTCACTTGCCAGACCAAGGAACAACGATAAGATTATTTGTGGTTTAAAGTAGAAGCCTACTTACCTGGCTCAAAAACACCTAAATGATTTCTTCTGGGTATAACCAGAACTATTTTCCTAGTCAGGGTCACCACAAAAAGATTGCTTCCGGTTGTAACTAGAAGTCCACTTACCTGGACAGGGGTCACCAAACAGATCGCTTCTGGTTGTAACCAGAAGTCTACTCACCTGGCTCAAGAAACACCAAAAAGATTGCTACTGGTTGTAACTAGAAATCTTCTTACCTGGATCAGGGAGCATCAAACAGGTTGCTTCTGTGTAACCAGAAGTCTACCTACCTGGGTCAGAGAACACCAAACAGATTGCTTCTGGTTGTAACCAGAAGTCTACTTACCTGGCTCTGGGAACACCAGATTGCTTCTGATTATAACTGGAAGTCTACTTACCTGGCTCAGGGAACACTAAACAGATTGCTTCTGTTTGTAATCAGAAGTCTACTTACCTGGCAAAGGGAACACCAAAAAGATTGCTTCTGGTTATAACCAGAAGTTTACTTATCTGGCTCAGGGAATACCAAAAAGATTGCTTCTGGTTATAACCAGATGCCTACTTACCTGGGTCAGGGAACACCAATAAGATTGCTTCTGATTGTAACCAGAAGTCTACTAACCTGGCTCAGGGAATACCAAAAAGATTGCTTCTGGTTATAACCAGAAGCCTACTTACTTGGCTTAGGGAACACCACAACGATTGCTTCTGGTTATAACCAGAAGTCTACTTACCTGGCTCAGGGAATACCAAAAAGATTGCTTCTGGTTGTAAACAGAGGTCTACTTACCTGGCTTAGGGAACACCAAACAGATTGTTTCTGGTTATAACCAGAAGTCTACTTACCTGGGTCAGAGAACACCAAACAGACTGCTTCTGGTTGTAATGAGAAGCCCACTTACCTGGCTCAGGGAACACCATAAAGATTCTGGGTTTTACCAGAAGTCTACTTACCTGACCAAGGGAACACCAAAAAAGATTGCCTCTGGCTGTTGCCAAAGTCTACTTACCTGACCAAGGGAACACCAAAAACGATTGCCTCTGGTTATAGCCAAAGTCTACTTACCTGACCAAGGGAACACCAAAAAAGATTGCTTCTGGTTGTAGCCAAAGTCTACTTACCTGGCTCAGGGAACATAAAAAAAGATTGCTTCTGGTTGTAACCAGAAGACTACTGACCTGGCAAAGGGAACACCAAAAAGATTGCTTCTGGTTGTAACCAAAGTCTACTTACATGGCTCAGGGAATACCAAAAAGATTGCTTTTGTTTATAACCAGAAGCCTACTTACCTTGCTCAGGGAACATCAAAAAAGATTGCCTCTGGTTGTGGTCAAAGTCTACTTACCGGCTCAAGGAACACCAAAAAGACTGCTTCTGGTTATGACCGGAAGCCTACTTACCTGGCTCAGGGAACACCAAAAAAGATTGCTTCTAGCTGTAGTCAAAGTCTACTTACCTGGCTCAAGGAACACCAAAAAGACTGTTTCTGGTTATAACCAGAAGCCTACTTACCTGGCTCAGGGATCACCTAACAGATCGCTTCTGGTTGTGACTAGAAGCCTACTTACCTGGCTAAGGGAACACCAAACAAATTGCTTCTGGCTGTAAAATTTTATTCTTGACTAGACAGAACTACTTTTGTCTAACTTTATTTTGGCCCTTCATATTCCTTTCCACTGACAAACTAGGTAATGGGTTCACTCAGTTTTATTGTCCTAAATTTCGTTTGTAGAGGAAGGGTCATAACACTTTACCATCTCTTTCCACTTATTTGATTATTATTTCTTACTCCATTCTTGCTGTTTCTTTTTCTTCTTGGCTTAATCAGTAGTCGATGTCTCTCTTTTTAGTGAGCCTCAGCTAACTGTTTCTACCCTGAACTTTTCATTTCGAAATTGGTTTGCTAGATATTTTATGGACGGATGCCCCTCCTGACTTCAATCCTCCCAATTTATCCAGGCTTGGGAATGGCAGTGAGTTATAATAATTCCTATTTTCGTCTTACAATCTCTTCTTCTGCGGATTCTAAGTTTTTTTTTTATTTCCCCTCCCGAATCTCATATTTCAGTCTCTCGATCTTTTTCCTTCTAGAAGATCCTATTTTCATTATATTTCTTGTCTTCTAAATATTCCTTCGTCTTTTCCTTTTCTTTCTCAAAAATGTCCATCTTCTTTCCAGTTCATCTGACTCTCTTCCCTTTCCTTTGTTTTCTTTTTGTACCAATTCAAAATCTTCTGATATCTTGAATGTTTTTTCTTGCGTATTCCTGTCTTACTAATATGTAGCCTTGCAGATGCCTGCAGTCTAGGATTTCCATCTACATCTCACATCTGTTCTTCAGGTCTTCGGCTTATTTCGCATAGCAACCCTTTGAAACAGCAGATTCGTCGTCGCCCTCTTCTGTTGTTCTTTTCTCTGAACTCGCCTTTACTCTGGATTTCGAGTCAGACACATACCATCTGTGAAGGCTTCTAGTTGCCCTCTAAGGATCTCGAAGCTAATATCTGGAGCCATTGGATGTACTGGCAAAGGATTCAAAGAGAAGTCCATTTATAACTAACTCTCTTTCATCCGTCTATTAATCAATCAGTGTTAATCTTATTTCCTTAGACTTTCTTGGGTCAGGCCAACTGGGTACCTAGAGTCGGAGCCGAAAGATTTCTAAAATGACATCAGGGAAAACCCTCCGAAGGCATGAGATGAATTCTAATTATTTTTGTTGCATTCAGTTCTTTTGCATAGTGTCTCCTTAAAGAGAGCAAGTCCAGGAGATTTTTATGACTAAAATAATACAAGAAAAGCAGAACGACTGAACACTAGATAATACCTAGTGTTGAATATATTAAAAAAATTCATAGAAAAATGTTTTTGTTTGCTAGGTGGTGGTTGATTACTGTTCTCTGCCATCTTTGCTGTCTTACATTTGAAGCTCACCTGACACAGCTGGATGAGAAGAAGAGCAATGAAATGAACCTTTTGGTCAGCAACAAGAATGAACTTTTGGGAACATATGCCGGAAGCATGATGATGCTGTGTTGGTCATAAGTACGTTAGAATAGTGTGACAGGATTAACAGTGAAGTGTTGGTATTGAATTCAAATGAAAGATAGGATGTGGAAGGTGTATGGAGGATGTGTTTTGAGTAATAATTGTGGTATAATAAGATCTGAAAGGGTGGGAAATGTGAAGATCCTTAGGAGTGGTAAACAGGTTAACCCAGGTTAAAGTAGCTTTTGTGCGGGTAGGACGTGTCTGTGAAGTGCTCTGTGAAAAGTGACTGATTTGCGTGATGTTCAAAGTGAATATGAAGAACAGGAAGGGAAAAGAGAAAATAAATACGGTAGAAATTAAATCAAGTAAAGGGAAGATCAAATTATCATACGAACATTATCTCATAATTACCGAAGCAGCGCATAAAGATGGAACACTAAAGAAAATACTGGAGGAGGATGAGTCAACCTAAATCGAGAGAGAGTCAGCAACCTGCTGACATTGCTCTGGGGAAGTTGATGAGGAAGGAACTTGCTGTGAAATGTGTGACATATGGTTCCGTTATGTATGTTCAGATATCGAGTTCAGATACACACCCATACTTCATAGTGATAGCATATTGTACATCTGTAATAATTGAAAAAGGCCTGAACAAAGAACACACAAAAAACTCATTGAAGATGAACTTGAAGAAATAGAAGAAAACACAGGGATATTAACAAAGTTGATTCAGGATTCGGCTCAGAAAACTAGTGACGTAATGATTAACATAGATGAAATCCAAAACAAAATTGATGATGTTGATAAAGATATAAAGACCATGACAAACATGGACAAAACTTATGCTGAATCACTAAAGAAAAAAAATGCTTCTGATCAAATCTACAAACGAAGAGAGCACCACTGCTAATGAAAAGAGACAAATTATGAGTAAAATAACAGCGCCAGTTGAACAGGTCAAAACAACAAGAGATGGACACTTATTTGTAAGATTTCCAGACAGGAAAAACTTAGAAAAATGGAGATTCAGGAAATCAACAATATATCAGTAAATGAGAAGGGTAAACTTAAACCAAAAATAAAAGTAGTCTATGTCCCTAAGGATGAAGATGACATTGTCAATAACATTGTAAAGAAAAATCCACGGATAGGTAACCTCATTTCTGAAAATGACGAACACCACAGATACGAAAGGCTATGATAGATGTGACAAATTGTGCACTGTATAGCTGTTGCAAAGTATATGACTGTTACATGCCCTATGATGTAAATGTCAGGAATTTGGTCACAGCGCAAAAAATTGTAGAAATGACCAAGCTTGACCTAGATGTGGTGAAAATTACAAGTCAAATGAATGTGCTAGTAACATCTTCAATTGTAAAAATTGTGTAAAGAAAGGTCATAGTGATACTAAACATAAAACAAACGATGGTAATAAGTGCACAGTATATAAACAATGTGTCAAAGGTGAAAAATAATACGGATCAAGGCACTGACTAATAATCTGCTATGCAATTTAATATTAGAAGAAAGCAAATTTGAAAAAGAACTAAAGACTCTCCTATTCTGCAGGAGCTACGATACTGACGAGAAAACACTGAAAGAAAATTATAAAATATAAGAAGCACCTTGTTTTGAAAATGTACAAGGGCCCGCCAGGGAGGGAATTATCCCTGTGGAGGGCTGTACATAAAACCAAACAAAGTGAAACAAAGTGAAAGTGAAATGATGGGTAAGTCCTTTTCAATGTTTTGATCAGGTGGAAAGAAAGGGGATGTTAGGTGCGTGAAACGAATATGCAATTCGGAAGTGTCAGGAGGAGGGGAAGGCTTGAAAAGGGATTGAAAGATGGCATTCAAAAAGTATTGGACAGGAGAGGCTTTCAACACTAAGAAATGACAGTGTGTGTGTGTGTTTGAAAGATAATTTGAACTTCAAATTGGGGCTTGTTGTGTATTGTGTGTGTATTAACTGGCTGCTGTTGTAGAAGTTTTCTGCACAAGGTCGTCATCCACAATTCAGCTTAGATGAGAATGTGGCAGCAATCACTGTCTTTTCTTTCTTGGGAGCCACTCCCTGTTAGGGAAAAATGGCTTGATGGTATATATATTATTATAATATGATTTTGAGATGCTGTTTTTTCTTTCTTACAGATGACATATGTATTATGTATTCTGATGTAATTTTTCTTTCAGCTGTTTCATATGTTGTGAGATATAATGAGGTGGCTTTGTAATACATGTAATTGTTTCATGGGAGTTAAAAGGTAGAGCGAGATATATTTTGGAACCATTATCAGATAACCACATCCTGTGTTGACACAGCTGCATGGGACCAAAGGGAAGGCATATAGGAAGGGCCACTTTGCCTATCTTTGACAAGTGACAGTTCTTGGTCCGAGTCCTTATTACATGATTATCATGTACATCTGTTCTGTAATTATTATTTTTCTCTATTCCTTATTATGTATTCCATAATCTAAGTAGAAGGATAAGGGAGGGGAGATAAGGTCTGACATGTTGACAGGGCTCTTAGCCAAAGCGCTTGCAAATTTATTTCTGTTTACCCTGCTGGTTAACTAAGAACAGGAAGTGTCAATCATTCAAGATAGGCACCCATACTCTTTTCCAAGTTTGTGTATACTCTGTGTGTATGTTTCATGTATATACTGTGTGTATACCCTATGAGTATACTTTGTGTATTCTGTATTCTAGGAGGTGTTCTAAAATGTAGAATGAAGGGGCTCAGGTTGTTCTAAGATTTGAAGTGACTAATTGGCAACTTAATTTGAGGATAAAAACAGGATTACTGGACTAACAGAGTTAGTCTGTTAAGAGGTCACAAAGACACAGGAAGTTCTCTCTCTCTCTCTCTCTCTCTCTCTCTCTCTCTCTCTCTCTCAATTAACATAGAAGGTTATAAATTGGTTGCTCTCCTGAAATATTCTATATGTTTTGTAAAACTTTCCCACAAAATGTAATATTTTGTGTATGGTTCCAAAATATTTGTGTTCTTCAACCATTGTGTTATATATTACAAAAGGAGTAAGGTAATGTGCTTATTTGCTTGTATTGTAATTATGTTGAAAACTGAAGTGTTGTCGTTGAGGAAGTTGTAGAAAGACGTGAATTTAGCCTTTTTAAAAAGTGAAGGTAATCTTTTGAGAGACTGATACAACCTTTAATCATATTTTGTCTTAGTGAAATTGCTGTTGGTATATTTCCATTTTTGCATATTTTGTTCTTATATGTCTGTGTTTTCATATTACTCTCACAAGATTATGTGTTTATAATTTCAGTGTTACCCAAAGTTTTGCGTTGGTGATTACTTAGTGTTTTGTGGATGTTAGTTTGCATTATTGAGATTTCAGTGAATACCTGTATTGATTCCATTTATTAATGTTTTGATGAACACTTGGGGTAATTGCAGATGTTCAGATTTATATTTAAAACTTGAGCGAGAGTTAATGGTTTGAATTTTACTTAATTAAAATTGATTCCATGATAAATTAAAGTTTTGTGAATTAATTTTGGTTAAGAAATACTTAAATCTTACACTGTTGTCAAGTAATAGTAAATCTTTTTGAGATTGTGAACTCAGCTTATAATTTTGAACTTAGAAATAAATTTGTATGTTTAAAATTTTAAAAGCACAGTGTTTCATTTTGACCACCAGTGATTAGAAATATTGGTGTGTATGTTCAAGGTAAGTCGTATGTCTGTCTAGTTCTCTTTTATCAAAGTGAGGTAGAACAAGGGATAACAATTACAGTATTTGTTGGAGTGATGCCCTTTTTCCCTAGTCTGTTTATAGATTATCAGTTGTTACCTCACCCATAACTTGATAAATTTAGATTAAATTTTCAAGTGTTAAGAAAGTTTTAAGGGATCACTGTACCCTTTAGAGTATTCAGTCTTAATATTTTTGTTATGAGGTTTCAAGTGTCTGGCTGAAGTGAGGTAAACTTTTTGGTCTTATTATTTGTAATAATAACCAGGTACAATATATATATTGATCACTATATATAACAATATATATATATATATATATATATATATATATATATAGTGTGTGTGTATGTACTTACCTACTACGACTTAATCGGTATGCTCATACTTTCATGCTTGTGTTTGCTATGCCTATTTTAGTACTAGCTTCCCTTAAAAGACTGAAGAATTAACACTGAATTCATGTTTATTTCCATAAGTTTTGGATTACAAAGGGAATTATAGATTAATGGGAGATTCGTTTTAATAATCATGTCAACTCCCTTATCATTTTTTTTAAAGAGAATTTTATAAATTTTATCAAACATTTTTGCAACACCATTTATATGTGCCTGCACAAACTTCTTATATATAATGAATACTATAGGGGTTCACCTTATCTAACTGTTTATTGTAATAGGTATTTTTATTTTCTGTAAATTTATGGTGGAAAGAAAGGCACATAACGTCAGAAAATCAACATTATTGCTCAAGTGTATAAACACTACAGCAGACAGAATTAATGTTTTTATTTCTACATATAGTACACATTGTCCTCGCTAAATGCTGCAAAGATCATTTACTAATCTTTAAAGACTACTGAGAAAATTGGCTGTCAATGCAGCATGATCATAATGTTGTGACATCACCATATGGCTTAACTGTAGAAAAAATATACCAGCAAAATTAAATGTTTTTATTTCTGCATACAGTACATATTGTATTTAGTAATTGGTGCATAAATCATTTGACAGTCTTGAAGGATGAGAAAACACATTAGAGAGGATAGTGTTTCACACTAGGTTGCTTAAGTTGCGTCATTGTTTACATAATAATCCACACATTGCAATGGCGCCAGGCAGTGCACGTCCCAAATGGTTTGGCTATTGTAGGCTGTCCAATCTCCCTCCATATCTATGCTCGGAACCTCCGCCAGAGGTTATATGAGGCTTCAGTGAAAATCAGTACATCAGGAAACTTGAAGCAAAGGATTCTTGCTCGATAATGAAGGCTAAGATGAATATGTCAGACTTGAATGCTGACTTACGGGGAAAATACAAGAGAAGTTTGTGATTTCTGCCGAAAGGAGGAGGACAACTCTGTAGTGTATGTGTTCCTTAATGTTTGAAAAGGAACAGTTTTCTGTAATGTGTTGTATCCGTAACTCTTGGGAACATTCAGGCTTCAGCATGTTGCCACCTTTTTGTTGGTTTGGTCGTAGGCCGTAGCTGCCGAGTCGCAGACTTGCACAGAGAGAAGCGGGATACTTGAGGGATAACAGTTGTCCAGAAAAATGTAAGTAGTTTCATCTCAGCCATCCTCCATAACCTTGCCGAGTCAAGGTACAAATCCTATAATGGCGAAGAGGATATATCACCAGGATATATTTTTTGAGGTGACAAGAACCTGTTAAACCAGAAAACGGAAGAACTGTAGGCGCCGGCAAGAGCAGACAGCATAGGCTAACGTGAGTAACTTAACGGTAGACGACTCGAGTTAGGCTAAGGGAAGCCATGGCTACGCCACCCCAGGTAACGCCCCTAGCAGCATATTCCCCCGAAGAGACGTCAAATGTGGCACAGAAATGGTCAGACTGGAAGGCGTCTATTATCTACTAAATAGAAGGTAGTAGAGTCACTGAAGATGGCCAAAAGAAGGCTATATTGCTCCACCAAGTAGGTATGGAGGTACAACGTAATTTTAGAACCCTGACTGTGGCTGGAGATAGTTTTGATGATGCAGTTACAGCGTGATAATCATTTTATGCCTAAAAAGAGTGTAACATATGAGAGGCATGTTTTCAGGCAGGCTTGCCAGGGTCCGTCGGAAAATATAGATTCTTACCTGACTAGGCTAAGAAATTTGATTAAATCTTATGAGTATCCCACAGCTGAAGTGAATTCTAATCTTAGATATCAGATAATTGAAAAGTGTTGTTCTGAGAAGTTAAGACTTAGATTTTTGAGAGAGAGAAACTTGACATTAGATAACAAAGTAGAAATGGCAAGGGCTCATGAAATGGCTGAGAGCCAGGCAAGGCAAATTGAAGAAGATTCTGTGAGATCTAGGCAAGATAATAATCTCAGAGTAAATAGGTAACGTTACCAGCCCCAAGGCAGTAGAACTGTTCATGCAAAAAGGGGAGGAGGTACAGGCAATTTGGTGCATTCTAATTGGCCAAGAAGTAATTCGGGTAGGCCTGGTATGAATCAAAGTTGTTGGCATTGTGGTCTACAAGGTCATTGGCAGAGTGATTTGAGTATTTCAAAAAATAAAACGTGCAGGAAATGTGTTAAGATAGGTCATTTAGCTCGTGTTTGTAGGTACAACATAGTTTCTTATCCTACCAGTAACTTCACTTTGTTTGGTTTTATGTACACCCCTCTACAGGGATAATTCCCTCTCTGGCGGGCCCTTGCACGTTTTCGAAATAAGGGGCTTCTTGTATTTTATAATCGTCTTTCAGTGTTTTCTCGTTAGTATCGTAGCTCCAGCAGAATAGAGAGTCTTTAGTTACTTTTTAAATTTGCATTCTTCTTGTATGCTCTCCACTTTCGGCGGTATTTTGTTGTATAGTCTTGGTGCGTAGTGTTCAAATGCTCTCTCGCTTGACTTACAATTTGTTCTAGGTTCAAATAGCCTATAAGCTTCACTTGCATGTCTGATTACAATATTCATTTCGGATCTAAAGAAGCTTAAGCAATTTATCAGGTATGTTGGTTCATCATATTTTAGTGTTTTAAAAACTGTAAGTAGTATTTTATACTTTATTCTAGCTTTTACTGGTAGCCAGTGTAGCTCAATTAGTGCTGGGGTTATTCTGCCACGGGAACGTAGTCCTTTTATTACCCTGGCGGCTCTATTTTGCACTCCTTGCAATTTTCTTAGTAGGTAGTAAGGGAAACCGTAGTATATAACGTTGCAGTAGTCAAGCCTCGAAAGTATTTGGTTGCAAATTGCTGTTTTCAGAGTATCTTCGTTTAGGTATTTTCTAATAAATGCAACGTTTCTAATATAATAGTTACAGGTTTTTATAATATGCAATATATGGTTCTTCATCGACAGTTTATTATCAGTAAATACGCCTAAGTTCCTCACTGTTGCTACAATATTTATTGTTGACGAACAAATAGTTATTCTTTTGAAGTGTTCATATTTTCGTAGTGCTCTGTCAGATTCAAATAGCATACACTCAGTTTTGTCTTCATTAAGTTTCAATTTCTTCGCCGACATCCATTTTTTTATATCTTTCATTATTGCATCAGTTTTACTAATGGTGTGTTCTACCGTTTCGACAGGAAAATAGAACTGGGTATCATCAGCATACAGTTTATACTTTACCTTGTACTTATTTAGAATTCTAGATAATTCGATTGTGTAAATGCCAAATAGCAGTGGACCCAGAACGCTGCCTTGGGGCACTCCTTTTGTAAGGCTTTTCTTTTCTGATTTCACATTTGATATAACCACTGTAACCTTCCTATTTTCTAAGTAACTTTTGTACCATTTGTGTACGCCATCTTCGATGCCTACTGCTCTCAGGTCTTCAAGCAGTAGATTATGGTCAACTGTGTCAAATGCTGCACTTAGGTCAAGCATAACCAGGATGCCACATTTTCCATTTGCTATAATTTCTACCATATTATTTATAATTGCACACAGTGAAGCCTCTGTCGAGTGGTTTTTTCTGTATGCTGACTGATCATCAGGTATGATATTGAGTTGTTTCAAGTGTTTCCATGTTTGTTTGTGAACTTCAGCTTCTATAAGTTTTGATAAGTACGATAGGTTCGATATTGGTCTATAGAAGCTTAGATTTTCTTTATCACCTTTTCCTTTATAGGCCGGCTTTATACAAGCAAGCTTCTCACTGTTTGGGAAAGATGCATGTGCTAGACTCATGTTGACAATATAAAAATGTAGCTCCCGCAACTAATCAAAGTTTTTTGCCTCTTTAATATCACTCATGGGAGACGGGTCATTTTCACAGTAGGTGTTTTTTTACTTTTCTTATCATTTTGTCAAAGTCATTCATGTTCAGTTCTTTAAGCTTACTGAATTTGCTATTTCTCATTACGATCCCGGGAGATCAGGAGGAATCCCCTTATCTAAACTATGACAGATTCTTTCAATTTTGTCTTCAAAGTAGTTCTGTCGGTCAGGTTTTTGTAGTCACTAGTCACGTCAGGTAGAACTTTTTCTTTTTCGAGTCCCAATATTCCGGCTAAATTGTCATGGATTTTTTGGGGATTTTTCTCTGCACTAAACATTTTATTGTAATATGTTTTCTTGGTTTTCGTAATCAAGTCGTTGTAATGATTTCTAGCTGTTTTATACAGTGACCAGTTTTCACTGCTTCTTGATTCTTTCGATCTTTTCTATAGATCTTCCATTTTTCTTTTCTTTTTCTTAGCTTCGCGTAATCCACTGTTGAACCATTTGGCATTTTCTTTAACTGTTATTTGCCTTGTTACTTCTGGACATTTATCGTTGTAGCTTGACGCCAATTTACTTTTGCTATAGAATGTAAAACAGGTTACACATACTTGGTTGCCTGTCAAGGTATTCCCTAAATTAGACCTGCACTTCTGGTTCTTTTCTCTTATTTTCTTTAAGCTCTCATCAATAAATTCATCAGCTTTAAAGTTGGTTTTGTTTCTGTAAATGATAGTTTTTTTCAGTGTATAAGCTTTCCAGATATTTATACTAAATATAACTAGTTTATGTACTGGAGATATCACGCATTCAGGCTCAACCTGTATGTCATTCACAATCTCATTGTTTTTGTTTTGTATCACTAGGTCAGTTGCATGGTTCCATACTGATGTAGGTTTGTTCACAACATTTTCGAGGTCGTGGCTTTCAAGTAGCTCTATAGAGTCTTTGACATATTTGTCATCATTATCATCCAGATCAGAAAGTGCAACCTGGTATGAAAATGTCCATGGGAGGAAGTGTCGGTACTAGGACTTATACCAGGGACCAATGAAGTCAACCTAGGCATAATCAGCATGTTAATGTAGTAAAAGATTTACAGGCTGATACACAAAACGTTGGTCATTATGAGGATCATTATCTATTTTATGTCAAAAATGTAAATAAAATATCTACTATATTTAGATTTAATATCAATGTATCTGTTGAATTTTCTAATTGATTCTGGTGCTTCCTGTAATATTACTGCAAATGATTTTGAAAAGTTAAGTGTGTCTGTAATTTTGACAGACTGTAAAAAGCATTTATATCCTTATGGTGTGAAGACCCCATTAAAGATAAGAGGGGAATTTAGGGCAAAGATTGAGCTCCCATCTGGGAGAGCATGTGTTGAAACAGATTTCATTGTTGTTGAGAAAAGTGATGTCATTGATAATAACTTACTTGGCACAGATACAGCCATAGCATTAAATATGTTAAGAATTGGTAAGGATGTTAACCAAATTAAAACAAGTATTGTATGTGATGAATATACAAATTTAAAGGTGGAGTATGAATCTTGTTTTTCAGGTCTGGGTAAATTGACTGATTTCCAATTGAAGTTGCATGTAAACCCTAATGTGAAACCTGTAGCACAATCTGTGAGGAGAATCCCTTTTAATATAAGGGAAGGGGTTGAGAAAACTGTTCCTTTTAAAACTATAAGATTTTGATTCTAGTGTCACATACTTCCCTAGTAATTCAAGACCATTACACTTCCTTTTAAACGATACCACTTAAGATTAATTCTTTGTAACCAAACATATTGCTAATCTCATGAACCTGATCAACTCCCAAATAAAAATAATAGATTTACTACACTGTTTATCTTTTTTACCGAAAACTGATGTGTAGCTGCTTTGCTCACTTTTAAACTGAAAGCCATTCTGTTACTTCCTTGCCTAATTTCTAATTGACTTCCAGGAAAATATGTGTTCAGTAATGTCTTATTCAGTTATGACATTTCCCCCTGAAGTTCACCTTCAGGTCGAGCATATTGAGTTTCATGTTTCGTATGTTTCATCGTAGTGCCAGCATCCTTGGCTTCATGATATATAATGTATTGATTCTTATTGAATTCTTCCATGAACCCCAGTGGTTCATTTCATTCCCCCTTCTCTCCAAGGTCTTATTATTCTCCCTAATATGTCCTTTTTCAGTGCTTCCTTTATTTCCTGTGAGGGGGGGGGCTAAAATTTGCTCTGACATCTCACAAATATACTCATCAGCTCCACCTCCCACCAACCCAAGGCCTTGACTACCTTTTGGACATTTATGTTCCCAATATATTAATTTTCCCTTGCTTATGTCCGAAACCTTTGCATTTGATTATTATTATTATTATATATATATATATATATATATATATATATATATATATATATATATATATATATATATATAATATTAAGCGTATGAGGTTCAAGAAATGTCAGGTGTGAAGGACTGATTTTTATTATTCTCGACAGGTGTTTATAAGACAAAAAGCGGACGGAAAGGTAGCCGGCGACCCGAGGCCCCCCTCTGCGTCAATACACGATTTGTGTTTTCTGGCAAGCATAAAAATACGTACAATATTCGTTACATGGCATATAAAAGGTAGATATACATATCTGCGGAAAGGCCGTACAATGATACATAAGATGAGGTACCTAAAGCTCTGAAATAAAGACAGGTAAAATACATGACGTGATTAATGTACATCTGAAAGGAGAAACACAAGGAAGGAGAGGCGTGATTTGTCGCCCTTACAAATACTCCCCCCCCAAGACAATAATTAGATGAGCAATTATTGGATGAAGCAATATTAATCATGGAGGTGCTGGGGCAGTCAGAATGGGGCCCTGCTTCTGGAGAACTGTGGCCGTGGGATGGAGCTGATGCCTGGGGTTGGCTGGATGCATTTCCTGGGCTGTCCCAGGCCCTGCCTTGGTGGGGAAGCGGGTGCGTCTGCAGGCAGGTATTGTGGGGAAACTCTTGGGGCGCCTGCCTACTTCTTCGCAAACTTCGCTGTCCAACAGGAATGCGGGTTTCAGTCTGTAGATGGTGATCCAGTCCTCCTGGCCTTGGATGTCGAGGAGGAATGCTTTACTGGCCTGCCTGATGACTCGGTGGGGCCCCCTGTAGGACCTGGTTAAGGGCGGGCGGTGAGCGTCCACCCTGACGAAGACGTAGGCACAGGAGTGTAAGGCGGGTGGGCTGTAGGCGATGGTTCTGTCAGTGAAGGTCTTGTGGCAGGGCGCGAACTTTTGTGTGAGTTCCCTCAACCTCGGGAGCGGGGTGTCATTGCCAATGGCGGGAAGAATTCTCCGGGTACGGCCATTGTTTCTCCGTAGACTTTCTCAGCAGGGGAAGTGTCACCATTTGCTTTCGGTGTGGTTGTAAAGTCACCACATCGGCGCCAGCGTAGTGTTTCGGCGGCGCCGTTAAGTAAGTCTCCGCTGAGCATGTTTTCTTTGGTGACTTCCCATTTTCTTCAAACTCAATTAGTCACGCCTAAAACGTGCCAGGTCACGCATTTTAACCATTTTTTACTTTATACGTATTTATACAAATGTCACACATTGTGTATCACATGTTTCTTCATTCACAGACATCAAGACTGTATCCATATTGTAGTTCTGTATGTTTTGTATTGTAATTTGTACTTGTTCACTGCATATTATTGTTTATTGTTTCGACCTCAGGTCACAGTCAATTCCATTGTCTTTCGCGGGCCGGCGTCAGTCGGCCGCTATATAAACTGCCTGGATCTGTAATAAAGTAGCAGTAACTTTTACCTGCTCGTTTCTTTGGCACCTTACATGGTGTGGAGACCCAGCAGGACCCAGGGCAGCTGTTCCTTCCACCTTCCGTCGGTGCAGCGTGCCATGAGAGCTGCTTTAAGAGAGCGGTGCTCCCTCTCGACCATGCCATTCGCTGCGGAGTTGTATGCCGTTGTGCTGTGTAGAGTTGTGCCCATCAGGCGTGCCAGGGAGACCCAGAGCTCTGACAGGAAGGCAGGTTCCCTGTCCATAGTGGTGCTGTCTGGTACTCTGAAGCGGCTTATCCAACTGGAGAGGAGGGCCTCTGCGCATGATGTTGTTGACGCTTCATCCATGGGGGTTGATTGGGCCAGCGAATGGAGCAGTCTATGACCGTCAGGAGGTATCTGGCTTTCCCCGACTGCAGAAGGGCCCGACGATGTCGATGTGGATGTGGCTGAACCGCCAACAAGGCTGGGAAAAATCACCGACCCCAGACTCTGTGTACCGGGATGTTTTGCTCATCTGGCACGAGATGCAGCTCCTTGCCCACTGGCGGATGTCCTTGTTGATGCCGTGCCAGACAAATTTGTTAGTCATGAGGCGTGCTGTTGTGCGCCCCGATGGATGGGAGAGACTGTGGACTATGTTGAACACTTGTTTTCTCCTCCATGCGGGCACCAGGAGGCGTGGGCGGCCTGTGTTGGTGTTGCAGAGGAGAGTTGTGTCCGAGTTTGCTAAGGGCACGTCTTCCCATTTGAGAGCTGGTCCTGTAGCCTGCCATCTCTGGGTCCGCTGCTTGTTCTCTCGCGAGGTCTTCGTAGTTGATGCCGAGGTGAAGGGAATTGATCTCTATTCTTGACAGAGCATTGGCCACTGGGTTTTTCTTGCCAGGGACGTAGTTGATGGTGCAACCGAACTTGGAGATGGTGGTTAGGTGCCGCTGTTGCCTTGCAGACATGCGTCCCCCTGTTTTGCAAATGCGTGAACCAAGGGTTAGTGATCTGTTAGGATTGTGAATTCGGTTCCCTCCAGCAGGTACTTGAAGTGCCTCACAGCCTGGTGGATAGCCAGCAGCTCTCTGTCGAAGGCACTGTAGTGGGTCTCCGCTGGCGAAAACTTGCGGCTGAAGAAGGCCAAGGGCTTGGGATTGCTGTTCACCAGCTGCTCAAGTACTGCATCGCAGGCGATATTGCTGGCGTCCGTTGTCAGCCTGAGGGCAGCGGCAGGGTTGTGGTGAGTTAAGGTGGTGGCACTGGAGAGGGCCCTTTTTGTCTGAATGATTACCTGCTGCTGCGGAGCTTCCCACATTAGTGTTTTTGGTTTCCCCTTCGGGATTGACGTCAGGGGTACATGATGTGGGCGACATCTGGGATGAAGCGCCGGTAGTAGTTTATTATCCCAAGAAACTCCTGAACAGCCTTGATGATTTGTGGTTCCGGGAAATTTTCTATAGCTTTTACTTTAGAGGCTGTGGGGCGCACTCCTGCTGGGGAAATCTCGTGGCCAAGGAAGTCTACTTTTTCTTTCCCGAAAATGCACTTGTCGAACCTGTTCTGCAGGCGTTTCACAATGGTGCGGACGTGGCGAAGGTGTTCCTCTGGGGACATGGAAAAAATGAGGATGTTGCCGATGTAGCAGATGCAGAAGGGCAGATCTCCCAAGATGGTATCCATCAGGCGCTGGAAAGTGGCGCCTGCATTCCTGAGACCAAAAGTGGAATAGGAAAATATGTAGCTTCCGAAGGGCGTGATGATGGCGGTCTTTGGGGCATCGTCGGGATGTGCAGGGACTTGGAAGTATGACTTCAGTAGGTCCATCTTGGAGAAAATTTTGGCTCCATGGAGGGCACCTGTCAGGTCTTGCAAGTTAGGGAGGGGGTAGTGGTCTGGTGTTGTTACCAAGTTCAGGCGCTGATAGTCCCCACAGGGCCTCCATGAACAATCGGATTTCTTTACCATGTCGAGGGGGGACGCCCACCCACGGGCTTGATGCCTTTTCACAGATGCCCGTGCGTTCCATTTCTGCGAAGGCCATTTTGTTGTCTTGTAACTTCTGGGGGGACAGATGTCGGAACTTGGCATGGGTTGGTGGGCCCGTTGTGGTGATGTGGTGGAAGATGCCGTGCTTTGCTGAAGCCCCAGGTGACTGGTGTAGTTCTGGTTTGAACATGTCTGGGAACTCCTGTAGGAGGGACGTGTAGCTGTTGGGAGCTGTGGAGCAGATGGAGGGCACACCGGGTCCGGTGGAGAGCTGACGGGAATGGCACATCCCTGTGTCGAGGAGGCGTTGTCTGGTGACGTTGACTAGAAGTCCATGGTGTCATAGGAAGTCCGCGCCCAGCAGAGGGAACTTAACATCCGCTATGACGAAAGGCCAGTGGTATCTGCACCCCAGGATTGAGATAGCCCGGGTCGTTGTGCCATAAGTGTGGATGGGAGTTCTGTTTGCTGCTATGAGGGAGAGTAGTGAGTCAGGTATTTTTTCTAAACCTTCCCTGGATGGCGGGAAAACCGACTGCATTACCCCCGTATCAACCAGCAGGTGGCGTTTGGAAATCTCGTCTGTGATGAAAAACCCTGCTGGGTGCGGGGGGGAGGGGGCGGAGTTGGGTTTTGCGGCCACAGCTGTTACTTGTGGCTGCCTATGTCATTTTTTGTGAAAGAACACGGAGGCCTGCAGGTTCTGGCCTTGGTCCCAAACTTTCTATGGTAGAAACTCCACGCTGGGTTTGGCCACGTCTTGTGCTCTCTGAGTGGTGGTCTCTTCTTATAAACGGCATTGATGTCTCCGTCGTCGTCGCTGTCTTCCTTAGACAGGTTGTAGGCTCCCAGGGCGGCGGCTGTGAGGGCGGTGGCATGTGTCGAGGCCTTGGTGGCCTCATATAGTTTCTGGGTGTTGTCAACTAAGCCATCCATGTTCAGGTTCTCTGCATCCCTTATCTGATGCCGAACTTCCCGCGGGAGGCGCCAAAGGAAAATTGCTTTTCTTAGGTCTATTGTCCTTTTCCTCCCATTCTCTTCGCAACCTGGGAGGGTTATCAACCCCCGCAGCTGGTCCCAGGCTTCCCTGGGTGATGCATCTCTGAGGGGCTGGGATAACAGGTCAAATGCACGCTGCACTCTCTCAGACACGGGCATGGAGTAGGAATTCAACAGTTTGTTCTTTAAGTCCGTGTATGTGACTTTGTCTGGTTGCGCGTCCAGCCAGGGGGAGATTCTGTTGGATACTTCTTCTGGGAGCGCCGTCATGACTATGTCTGATTTTGTAGCATCGTCTGAGATGCGTGCCATGCGAAAATGCACGTCTGCTCGCCGTAATCATGATGCCATGTTTTGCTGCGAGAACGGGGGAAGTTTGACTGTGTCTGGCTTTGTTGGTGAGAGAGGCTTCCAGACAATGCTCACGGGTTCGCATTGAGGTTCTGCTTCTGACATTTTTACTTCTCACGCACCAAAACACAGGAAAATGCTTTGTATTGAGTCCATTAATGGCGCTGATTTGTTTGAGAGTTGAACAAAGTGCCAGAACGTGCCCTTTTGGCTACGCTGTATTTAGTCTGTTAATGGCACAGTTTCCGCCAGGGAGGGTGCTATCAGAGGCCTAAACTTTACGCTGTAGTTAGTCCGCTAAAGGCTTTCTGATGGTAGGGTGTGGCCGTAGTTAGTCCGTTAATGGCTGGGCCAAAACCGCGCTACCTGTCCCTGACCCGGGGTCAGCAGAGTGACATTCAAGAAATATCAGGAGTGAAAGACTGATTCTTTATCACTTTTGACAGGTGTTTATAAGACAAAAAGAATTTGTGTTTTCTGGCAAGCATAAAAATACTTACAATGTTCGTCACATGGCATATAAAAGTAGATATACATATCGGCAGAAAGGCTGTACAATGATACATAAGATGAGGTACATAAAGAATCTGAAATAAAGGCAGGTAAAATACATGACGTGATTAATGTACATCTGAAAGGAGAAACACAAGGAAGGAGAGGCGTGATTTGTCGCCCTTACAACCGCACACACAAAATTTTTTATAACATTGTATTTCATACTACAGTTGAGCAAAATAACAGCAGAAGAGAAGAGAGATTAATTATTGGTGATGACATGAATGGACATGTAGGAAAGACCAGAGAGGGTATTGAGAGGGTGCATGGTGGCTGACCAGTTGGAGAGAGAAATGACGAGGGAGAGAGGGTTGTGGAGTGCGCATGTCACTTGATTTGGCTATTGTCAACACCTGGTTTGAAAAGAAAGAAAATCAATATATCACATACAAGAGTGGAGCAAGAGAAAGCCAAATTGACTTCCTTATGTGCAGAAGATCACATCTGAGAGAGGTGAGAAATTGTAAAATTTTAAATGGAGGGTGTGTGTGGCAGCACAGCACAGGATGGTGGTAATGGACTTGGAAATAAAGGACACAGTAAAAGGTAAGCCTGCACATGTCCCATCAACAGTCAAGTGGTGGAAGCTGACGCAAGAGGAGGAAGCGAGGCAGGACTTTAAGGAGAGTGTATTGAGGGAAGTTAGATTCCTAGAGGGAGTGCAAGAATGTGGAATCTCAACAGTATGGTGATAAAGAGAGTGGGTGGAGAGGTGTTGGGAAAGACATCTGGAAAGAAACCTTGTGACGATAAGTAAACCTGGTGGTGGAATGATGAAGTGAAAGAGGTGGTGAAAGCCAAAAAAGATTTGAGAAAAGTATGGACAGCAAGAGGATAAGGAGAGGTACCAAAGGCATAAGAAACAAGTAAAGAAGGCAGTTGTAAAAGAAAAGGCACGAGCATTAGGTGACATGTACAAAGAGCTGGAAACACCTGAAGGGGAGAGAAAAATTCACAGAATTGCAAAGTCGAGGGAAAGAACATCGAAGACTACTCCCATATAAGTTAAGTTAAGTATACCTTAGTTTTACCAGACCACTGAGCTGATTAACAGCTCTCCTAGGGCTGGCCCGAAGGATTAGACTTATTTTACATGGCTAAGAACCAATTGGTTACTTAGCAACGGGACCTACAGTTTATTGTGGAATCCGAACCACATTATAGCGAGAAATGAATTTCTATCAACAGAAATAAATTCCTCTAACTCTTCATCAGCTGGAAGCGGGAATTGAACTCCAGCCCATCGAGTGACAGTCAAGCTCAACCGAGTCGGCCAACAAAGGGCTTACTCCCATATAAAACAGGTTAAGGGTGGGTGGGAATGGAGTGGTTTTATGCAACGAGGATAAGATAGAGAAGAGATGGTAGGAATATTATGAACACCTGTTAAATGAAGAAAATCCTAGAAAATTATTTGAAAAATAGATTCCAGAACCTTGGTATGACACATATTATTAGCAGGAAGGAAGTAAAGAATGCACTAAAGACGATGAAAAATGGTAAATCCATAGGACCAGATGGAATTCCTGCAGAGGTGTGGAAGAGCCTGGGAGAAAAAGGAATAGATTTGCTGTGGGATCTAGCAAAGAAAATATACAGTCAGGAAAAGATACCAAAGGAATGGAGAGAAAGCTTAATTGTTCCTATCTATAAAGAGAAGGGTGACATCCAGGACTGTGCAAACTACAGAGGAATAAAGTTATTGTCTCACACCATGAAAGTCTGGGAAAGAATAATGGATCAAAGAATTCGAGAAGAAACATCTGTAGTGAAGAACAGTTTGGTTTCATGCCAGGAAGAGGAACGGCAGATGCAGTGTTTGCCCTCCGACGGATGATGGAAAAACAGGGAAAAGCAGAAAGGACTGCACATAGTATTCATAAATTTGGAAAAGGCATACGACAGAATGCCACGCCAAGAGGTTTAGAGCAAAGTCTAATAAAAGATAAGTGTTCGCGCGCAGGTGGTGACGTCACGGAGGCCCGAGTATCGTAACTTATAGAAAACGGAGTGATTGATGGGGGACTTATGTTTATCTGTTATTTTGTCCACTTCTCAGTCACACTATTTAACTTTATTAATTTCAAGTATGTCATTCGTATTTCAAGAAAAAAAAATAATATAAATAGTATGATTAAAATATATACGTAATGTTTCTGTCTATTCTTGTTATAGCTTACTTACAATTAATAATATTGGTGAGGAGTGGCCAGTTTACATTGTACTCTACCAGTAAATTACTGTGTAACCGTATAAATGACTGTGTATTATTATTATTATTTTTAGACTGAAGTAATTACTTAGTAATTTATAAGAAGTTACTGCAGTAAATGAGTAGAAATAAGAGAGAGAAATGAACAAAGCATCTTACACATTATAATGTAGGCCTAATTTGGCATTTAATTAGATAATTAACCTTTAAACTGTAAGCTTCTATCCTCATGTCTTTTTTTGTAGATTTTCCAGCTTACCTTCTGTAGTGGAATAATTGGCATTGATATGGCTACATAACTTGTGAAGTTGATGCAGAAAGGGATGAAATAACACCGAGTATATATAATGTGTAAGTGGGCATTATGTTAAATAAGAGTAACAGTGAGACTTTGACATCTTTCATCATAAAATTAGCAGCAAACTATTATAATGTTCATAGTGAAGAATTCAGTCAGGTTTAAAGTTGTTGAAGACAGAATGAAACCAGACGAGTAGGACAGGGATTGAAGACATAGATTATTTTCGTAATTGGATGTGCAGGCACTAACAGCACAATTGCTATGCATGTTTGATTGCCGCTGCCAGAGTTCTACACACAACACCGGCTGGTTGGTGACTGACTCAGTTTCATGTAACGGACCCAGCATTTTGGGACTAGATGACGTCATTGCGCGGCTCGTGCTACTTTTTCGCAGCAAGTGAACAAACTTATCTTTTATTAGACTTTGGTTTGGAGGTGCATGCGAGTAAAGGGAACACCGGAGAAGTATGTGAGGTTGGTCCAAGATATGTATGAAGGAGCAAAAACGCAGGTTAGAAGCAGTGTTGGGTTAACTGAATGGATACCAGTAGGAGTTGGTTTACATATGGGATCTGCTGTAAGTCCATATCTTTTTGACCTGATAACGGATGTACTATCTCAAGGAATAAGAGATCAATCCCCCTGGTGCATGTTGTTTGCTGATGACATCGTGTTATGCAGCACCAACAGAGGGGTAGTGGAGTCAAAACTAGAGCAATGGAGGAAGGTACTGGAAGACAGAGGTTTAAAGATCAGTAGGAAGAAGACTGAATACCTAAGTTTTAATGAATATCAAGACTCCGAGATTAATATGGAAGGGACAAGGTTGAACCGAGTAGAGAATTTTAAGAATCTTGGTTCAACAGTGGCTGATGATGGAAATTTGGATGTAGAAATAACACACACAGTGCAGGCTGAATGGAAAAATTTGGAGAAAGATGTCAGGTGTCTTTGATGTGTGGACCAGAAACATGGCCGACAAAGAGATTGCAAGAGAATAAATTGGTTGCGGTAGAGATGAAAAATGCTCAGTTGGATGTGTGGAGTAACAAAAATGGACAGGATAAAAAATGAAAGAACAAGAAGAATTACTAAAGTCGTAGAACTATCAAAGAAGGCCCTGGAAAGAAGACTGCAGTGGTATGGCCATGTGATGAGAAGGGATGAGACATATGTAGAGAGGAGAGTGATGCAGCTGGAGGTGCCTGGTGGGAGAGCAAGAG
Source organism: Macrobrachium rosenbergii (assembly GCF_040412425.1). Lineage (NCBI taxonomy): Eukaryota > Metazoa > Arthropoda > Malacostraca > Decapoda > Palaemonidae > Macrobrachium > Macrobrachium rosenbergii. The sequence goes on from NC_089744.1 coordinate 51,972,512, forward strand.
GAAGACCAAAGCGAAGGTTGATGGATGTAGTTAGAGAATATCTGAGAGACAAACAATTGTCTGAGGACGATGTGTTTGACCGAGCCAGGTGGAGGAAAGCTGTCAGAGACATCGACCCCACATAGAGGTGGGAAAAGATGCAGAGAAAGAAGAAGAAGATTTCGTACTATTGGTCTTTGAATTCCAAGTTGTATCTCCCATGGATGGCCATCCTCATCATTCGCTCAGATCACTGAGCTAAGGATTCTTGTCTTATAGCATTTGTGATGATGTGTCCTTCATTATCATTTGGAGCATCTGCTAACATAATCCGAATGGTATTTTTACATCCACATCTATACTTATTTTGATTTTTGCATTCACTTGCACTCAAGCTCAATTAGAATTATTCAAATCACTGAAATAATGCTTTTCTTGTCAGCACAGGTCAAGCTACGGGGGGATGCTGATTTGAACTAAGGTGCCCTCCGTCTTCAATTTGTTTGTATTACCAACTGCTTGCAGTTTTTGATGTTTTCTTACTATTTGTTCATTCATCCTATTATAGCTTACACACTGTTAGAGTTAGACATCGTCTTTCTGATTTCACCCACCACATTCAAGAGTCAGCGCAACCCTGTTGAATGTTTAGTGTTTGTTGACCTTTTATAACCTTAAGTTTCTCAACAAGCAAGGTAATCAAACGCATATTTTTTATGTATTTATTTATTTTGTACTTCATCAGAATTCCATAATTAAATGCATTCCTGCACTTCTATTGCAAGGTGGTTCCACAGATCTAAAAGATCACACTAGATCGTGATGATATCTTGTTTTGCGCGGGCTGATCAAGTTTTAAGTCCCAGACTCCTCATAGCTTCCCAGGATCCTGTAGCTACCTACACTCACGTTACTTTGCCGTTTATCTCTTTCAGACTTTAAAGAAAGTTTAACCCTTTCCGGGTATACATATAATTTCTGTTTTTTTTTTATTTATCAGAAAATTTGCACGTTAGCTTGTTTCATGTCGAGAAAAAATACAAATTTCGTGATTGAGCAACGCTACATCTAAAATGTGTAAATCACAAATTCTACAAGCTTTCATTTGAATTACTGGTTCGAAGCCTCCAATTATAAAGTTTTTATTGTCGAATTTCCATCAGTATCAATTTTTTTTTATCATTTTACTAGTTGTAGTGAATCTAACTCGTCCATTTTCTTGTTTAAGTGGAAATCATGATAACTTATCATTATTAATCATTCGTTTATTAATTTCCAAATAAAGCTTTCGATGGAAAAATGTAGCCATAAGGGTCGTGTAATAAGAAACAGAAAAGACAAATCTTAGACGGAACTAGAGAAAGGGTGTTGACATTAATCAACACAAATGGCAGTGAATCCCACCCATGGTGAGAAATCAACCGTAAAATATACTACACACTATATATAAATATTTAATAGAAAACAAACAGGAATACTTGTATCAATCTGTGTGGATGAGAACGGTCATCCAATTAATATTTATATAAATATGTCCGTGCCCTCCATCTAACTTGTACGAGCCGCCCGACACTTGGAACCTCAAATCATTGGCACGTTCTATTGACAGTTCTATGTTAAAATGATTTCTTAGCCAACGTCTTATGAATTATGATAAATGCAGCGTTTTTTCTTTAGTGTGCAAATATTCTTAGTTTTTACAACTTCTCTTTCCGTCTAAATGAAATATGTTAAAATACCCCACATAATAATTAGGATCCAATAATCCCGAATCACATTTGAATTCCACAATTTTCAGGACAGCAACGAAGCGGGCAATATTTATGCTTGCATTCACCTCACGGCAAGCTGGCTTCAAACTACCTATAAGAACTGTAATACACTATTTAATCGGTGGAATGGGTCGCATCGGATCTAAAATATTTATATTTCCATTCACCTCACCGTAAACTGGCTTTAAAGCAATATATAACAACTATAATGCAAATTTTTATCAGAAGGATGGGTCACTGGAATTTATTTTTCATGGCATAGTATTATGGCGAGTAAGGTGTACCGTGTCATGCTATCTAATGTTTATACTTCTGATTCGTAGATTATTCCCCTACATCCGAAGTCGTAGTTTGCTGTAGGTGTAAACAAGTGTTCAAAATTGCCCAGGATAACGATAACTACAGTTTTGTAGTCAACATTCGTTTCCTCGAGTGATTCATTTCTTTAATGTGTCCGACGTAGTAGTAACGGTATGGAGCATCTCTTATTATACGCTTTAGTAGTTTTATAGATGCTACTCTGGTAAAATGGTCTGTAATAGGCCTAGGCCTTGGCGTAACTTAGTAGGTAGAACTATATGTCTACATTGTTCCTACACAACATACAAACCTTTCGGTCTTTAAATAGGATTTACCTTCAGCGAAGCTGGAACCGACCGTTAAACTTTTAACAAGGTGGTAAGTTAGTTAACTACCTAGGCTAACGCCCGGATGGGCGAACGTCACTTTAGGCTACTTTCGGCGGTAATTCTATATATGACCTTTTCAACTAGTTTTGTTCTACACTTTTAGGGGTTCTGATACTGGCGGTGTATCTGTTTGTTGTCGGCCAAATGGAATGTCCCTTCGCTGTGTTTAGTACTGGCTGGGCCGGGGGGGGGGAGCATTAGTGCATTACCCATACGTTAACAAGTTATTGCACTTGCCGGACGGGATATGAACCGTTCGTAACAGACGTAGCCGTGCTCTGTCTTGTGAAGATTGCGAATGGAAACCCCTTGTTGGATGGACTTCATGGGTTAATTACACTTGAGCCCCAAAAATTAAAGGTAAATTCATAATTAGCAACCAAAAAACTGTAGAAAAAGTTGTTAGAAGGCAGTCGCCGCCGCGGCGAGCTACTATATAGTTCTACCCTTTCGGCCGTCATTGTTAGTACTCAGGTTTGTTTAGGAAAAATACAAATTTCGGTAGAACTATAGGGTAGCTCCGTGTCGCTGACGGCACTATAACTTGACTTTTTCTACAGTTTTTTGGTTGCTAATTATAAAATTACCTTTCATTTTTGGTGCTTGAGTCTAATTAACCTGTAATTAACCCCCGAAGTCCATCCAACAAGGGTTTTCCATACACGATCTTCACAAGACAGAGCACAGGTACGTCTGTTTCGAACGGTTCATATCCCGTCCGGCAAGTGCAATAACTTGTTAACATATGGGTACCCAACCGCCCCCGGCCAGTACTAAACACAGCGAAGGGACATTCGATTTGGCTGACAACAAACAGATGCATTGCCAGTATCAGAACCCCTAAAAGTGTAGAAAAAACAATTGAAAAGGTGAAAACAGGCGCAGAGCTAATATATAGAATTAGCCAAATTTCTTATAAAATTTACATCATCATTGAGTGGTAGGTTTGCCCATGTTTGTAGAAATTGAAAGTTTTGACCCCCAGTAGGCAGCTTGTCTAACTAGCCTATATTCAGGAGAATATATCTTAGCATAGCCTCAAAATTGGAGAGGGAATGTTAAAGTTAGCCTAATGTACTAGGTCAGTATTAGGCCTGATCCAGGAACTAACCTTAGTTAGGTTAGGCTGTTTGAACTTGTGGAAGTACAGACCATCGCCAAGTTGTTTGCAGAACAAAGGGACTACCTCTGAACAGAAGCTAAGTCCATTGTCTGCTGTGTTTGGTGTCATGGTAAATCTAACATCTAAGTAACAGCTCTGCCATGGACTATTACCTTGGAAATTGATTTTTCCTATACTTTTAGCGTTGCTGATGAAGGAGGTGGTGGTGTTTATTGTCGGTCAATTATTATTAACCTCATATCTACCCCACATGGTTGGGAACTCCTTGGGAACAATGTTGGGTTTTGGGTGGCGGAAAACATTGGGAGAAAGACCAGACTGCCATGTTGTTGTTATGGAATGGTTCCGCGCATGTACAAGTGATTAGGGAGCCATATGTTAAAGAAGGGATTGGCTAAGGAAACCTATTATAAAAGGAACTATACTAACCTAACGTACCCTAACCTAACCTAACCTAGCAGGCCGTGTTACCTAGCAGGGGCATGTGCGATAGCAATAGAGGATGGACAGCATACAACTTCTAAGGTTAATTACAGGTTAATATCAGTCGACCGACAAAAAATAACGGCAAATTATTGATAAGCAACCAAAATACTATGGGAAAACTTAATTTCCAAAGTCATACCCCATGCGGAGCTATTGCTTAGTTCTACCAGTGTTACTTGAGGGGGAGGGTTCCAGGGAGGGCAAAGCCCCCCCATCCAGGTCAGGGCATGGCAAGGTAATGTCTGGTTAGGTCAGGACCTGGCATTCTAGGAAAGGTTAGGTTTGCTTACATCTCTGGAACATGTCCTGTTGTCCCCCCCCCCATTCCAACCCCTTGACGAGGTTGGGGGTTGGGCTTAGGCGTCCACTAAAGGACTAGTATGCTCTTTTACGCCAACTCTCTCTGCTGTAGATTCAACCAGACATTGAGACCTGTATAACCTTTTTACTCATCCTCATATTAATTTTCCCCTTCCCTTCTTCCTCTTTTGTTGATGACTTTGGCATGCCATTGGATAACGGAATTCACTGCTCTTTTAACTTGATGGAGAGTGGAGTTGGAAGGCATGCTGCTCCACCCGTAAAACTAGAGTACCTGACATGGACGAGCGAGTGGAAATTTTTATGCCAATCCGTGCCATCAGTGCTGGGTCTGATCTCGACAGACTGCCAACCCTCAAGGCACTGTGGGTATGGTGTATATCCAGGTGAGGATACCAGGACAGTTACCATTGTGAGTAACAGTATTGCTCCTCCCCCAGTTGGGCCTCCTTGGTGAGAGGGACCTCATCCTGGACGAAATTTATATTTTTCTCTTCATGGCGAACTCCTCAAACCTCCCTACAACTTTGGCACGGATATGGACTGTTATAAGGAAAACTCAAATCACAAAAGTCAGAGGGATATTAAAACATTAATACCATTTAGTAGACCCAAAAAACCTAAGTACCGTCACGACCCAACCTTGACTCACTTTGGCTCTCTCTTTGGAAGTGGAAGCTGGTCAAGGTTTCTAACCATGGAAGCTAACCAAAATATTTCGGCTTTAAAATTAGAAAATGATTTATTAAATAGGCATCCAACGATAGAAATGTTGTTCAGACAAATAAAGGAGAAGACTTGGCTTATAGGAGCCACAACAAAAAGTCAGTCCAAAGACTATTTGTCTCTGAAAAATATAGAAAATATTAATGTAAAAGTGGGAAAACACGATACTATGAACAGCATTCGGGGTACCATTGTACTTCCTAAAAACAACAATGAACCAGTCGATAAGAAAATGCTATTAGACTCTCAAATACAGATAACCCAAGGTCCAGGATTGTGAGTGTATGTTGTACCAAGTAAAAAAAGCAGTAAACAAATATTAAAAATAGCAAAAATAAAATTTGAAGGTGAAGATTACCTCAAAAAATTAAAATTTGAGGCCAAAACAGAGAGTTAAGACCCTATGTCCCAAAGCCACTGCAGTTTCAAAATTGGAGTAAGTATGAGCACAAAAAGAAAAATTGTCGTAATGAACTGGAATGTGCTTATTATGGATCTACTGAACATACCACACTGTGGAAGTGCAGTGAACCTAAGTGTGTAAACTGTGGGTAGAATCATCATGCAAGATCCAAAGAATGGATGTATTACATATACAATACGGAATTGAAAATGTTACAGGAAAGAACAGGGATGTCAATAAAAGAGGCTCTGAAAGTGAGAGGAGTTCAAGATCCTGGTAAGAAACTTAAATATTCCTCGATAACAAGAACCAATAATGAAACAAAAACACATGCAGATAGAAGTAACAAAACACAGCAAAATAAACCTCGAGGAGAAATTAATGATATACAAAAAAAAACTAAAATAGTAAAGAATGCAAATAGAAGAACAAGAAAATACTACCACAGAGGTAGAAGAAGAAAGATGTGATGGACCGGAAATTAAAGATAAAAAGGACCTTTGGAGAGAACTTCACCCAAAGTGAAAAAACCAATTATTATTAGAGAAACAGAGGTTAAAGCAAAGACAAAGAATAAGAAGAAAGAACAGAAAGAAAAACAAGCTAAGAATATACCTTTATCTCCTAAAATAATAGTAAAACCTATAGATGTAGATATCCAAAACACTGAAGAAGTGAAAGGAAACCATACCATAGATGAGAATGATTATGTCAAGGGAGAAGAGATTACTCCATCACCAATAGGCTAATTGGTACAAGAAGAGAATTGAAACAAGAAATGCACATAAAACACATGTGGATGCAATGATTGTTCATTGAAATATGCAGTAATAACAAAAACAACAAGAGATGGTTTAACAAACATTATAAGAAATTTTATAAGATATAGAAAAAAAGAAACTACAGCAGCTCGTCGAAATAACGGATTAAAGCATCCGAGCCTACCCTGCTATAAAAGAAACTCTGATATTTTGTTGTATATGTACTTGAATGTGTGTTTTTGCTATAAAGTACTGGTATATTTATACCCTGTACCCCATAAACTACTGTAAAATGCTATAACTGCCAATTTTAACAGTTCACTGCCTAATTTGATAGTTCAAACATAAATATACCATAAATTATCATACTAAAACAATTTAGAATCATTTAAAACAAAATTACACCCAAAACCATCCAAAAACACCCAAGTCATCGTATATTAGCAGCTAATTAAGTTACCCCTTTATACATAAGCATAGGTGTTTTTGCTCATAGTACTGTTTCGTTTTCTTTTTTGCGATAAAGTGTATACTATTTGTATAAACAAATAGTACCCGTAAATTGAGATAAAAGCTTTGTTGTTAATGTAAATTGCAGGACAGTAAAAGCTTTAGCATAAATTTTAGAATTGAAAGCAATGTAAATTAATAAAGAAACCGTAACAATAACAAATTTTACCTAGCTATACAATAAACATGGAAAATATTGGAGTAAAATAACAAATAAAAATTACTGTATATCGTGATTTTACCATGTATCTCATGTACTGACCTCTTTTCCTCCATCTCTTTATCCCATCTTCTAGTTAAATAAGTTAAAAAGGTATAAGAGAATGGTAACAGTATTGTTAGTAGCATTATGCTCGTTGCGTAAACACGTACAGCCATAAACAACTGAAGGAGAAACAGCAGCTATGCTAAGAACAAATGAATTGGATAACAACAGCTGTTTTACGTGCATTTCAGCCATCTTACAATAGTAAACAATTACCACAGTTGTGTTACAAATGACGTTAAGTAGAATAGGACTGATATATTTTTACGTTTTACCCTTAATTTCTATGGAGAAAGATTGGCAAGGAAATATGCAGGCATTCCCTGGATATCGGTGGGCTTGGTTATCGGTGATTCAGTTTTACGGCGCTTTTCTAGCGATGAAAATCGCCAATTTTTGGCGCCAATTTGCGCCGATAATCGGATATTGGCTCCAATATATACCTACCAGAGGTGCCGATCTCTGACTGTCTATAAGCCCAAAAATTGTCGATTTTTGGCTATTGGCAGTTTTCGCTTATCGTCACGCCGTCAGAACGGAACCCCTGCTGATAAATGGGGACTGCCTGTACGTGTCTACAAAATTAAGCTGCAAGTTGTAGCTGAAGCTGAGAAAACAATGTTCAAGCTGCCAATGACTACAAATTATCATGCATTGGCAATATGGGTGAAATAAAAATTACAGGGCATGAAAGAACACATTTTACTGTTATTTTCACGCCGATAAAAGATAAATACGTAAAGCTCGTTATTATGATGAAGTCAAATGAAAACAGCAATGGGACTCTGTTGATATATTTACACAATTACCCTCAGCTGATTTAAAACCAAAACATTGATTGCTATGTTTGTATTTTATAATACGATACTAATATAATAATGGGAAAACTATAGAAATATGTTGGATCCCTGTCCAAGTAGGGGTTAAGGGAAATGAAGAAGCTGATAAAGCAGCTAAAGACAAGATCGAATGTAAATATCCCGTTAACGATCATATAACACACATAAAAGTAGGTATTATAAACAAAGGGCAAAATAAATGGAATGAAGAATCTGAAAATAAGTTGAAGCAAAGAAAACCTGGAGTTAAAAAATGAAGTTCATCATACCAAAGAGAGAGTCATATGCAAATAACTCTGACATGTCTGCGAATAGGCCATACTTGTCTGACACATGGACACTTAACGATCAGCCCACATGAACCAGCTCCTGAATGCTCAGAATGCAAAGTGATGATAACGGTTAAACGTGTTATGGAAGTGTCCAAAGTATAACCAACATGGGTTATCAACTTTTGGAAATGGATCGATTGGTGAAGTTTCATCAGAGTCACCAACATTTTCAGTTGACCCAATTTTAATATTCATGAGGAAATGAAAATTAATTGATAAAGTATAAAAAGTAATTTATGGAAATACAAAAGCCCATAGGGCAACTAATATAAAAAAATGGAGTTTTCAAAGTCTTAAGTTATTCTGATTTTTATCATTACTCAGTTTTATTTATTACTTTTTATTGTGCAGATGGAAACTTGATAAATGTATTTGATGTGTCCATGTGCTCTAGTGTGGGAACATATGCCTTTTTGCATATTTTTAGTCCTTGTGCTTGCTTAGCCTATGGCTTAGACCTGGTACTACATTTCATTTTAATCCTTCAGGCCAGCCCTGTGAGAGCTGTTAATCAGCGCAGTGGTCTGGTTAAACTATTTTAATAGTAATAGTAATCTACACTGGCCTCCCCCCATTGCCTTTTATTTAGCCGTGGTCATTGGAATGGGCTGGGAACGATCATTGAAGCAGTTGCATGGACTACTACTGTGGCTTGGTACCTGCCAGTCACCAATCAGAATGTTTACTGCCTTTTATTTATGCTTTTCATTATGTATGTCTTCACTTCTGTCCATTGAAGCTTGGTAACAAGGTGGTTAACCTAATTGCTGGGTGTATCCTATGCTTCTTAACTACTAGGCTAGGCTATAACCTGGGCTTGATGTTGCAGCTATAAGGGAGAGGAAACATGTAGGCTAGCCTAGCTTAGTGGGTTAGTAAAAGGCTAGATGTAAGGATGATCAATGCATAGGAGACAGACACAAATATATTCATTTATATAATTTTTTGGGTAAACGTTATAGAAAATGGTGTACATAATGCAGTAAGGCGAGATAATTTGAGAAATCCACTGAGATAATGAGACAGCCACCCTGTTTAGTACCAGGCCCTTGGGGATGGAAGTAATGTCTCATTATCTCAGTGGATTTCTCAAATTATCTCACCTTTACTTTTATTTCCAAGGGGCTGGTACTAAACATGGCTGTCCTGTTGGGGGGGTAGTGCTGTCGGTACACCTCATGCGGTGCACTATAGGCATTACTTTAGGTTCTTTGCAGCATCCCTTTGGCCCCTAGCTGCAACCCTATTCAGTCCTTTTACTGTACCTCGGTTCATATTCTCTCTTTTCCATCTTTCCCACCTCTCCTTGCAATTGATTTATTGTGCAACTGCAAGGTTTTCTTCCTGTTACACCCTTAAAACTTTTTTACTCTCAGTTTCCTTTAAGTGCTGAATGACCTCGCTGGTCCAAGTACTTGGCCTTTTAGCCTGAATTTTATATTCCATTCCATTCCTAAACATGGCAGAAACTCTGCAGGGTGCCATGTTTAGTACCAACTCCTCGGGGATGAACCTGAAAATATAAACATAAGACAGTAAATACTCTATATCAGTAGATTTCTGATCTGTGGATCCCCAAAGTTTTGTTTGTTATGCAGGGTAGGTCCTGCAGCACTAACTTCCTCTATAAGAAATGTGCCAGTTAATCTCCATCATCATTTAAAAGGTTAGGCAGTGAGCAGAGGAAGGCCAAAGGATGTTCACTGGTGTCTTTAGGGGAACGGGAATACCCCACTTTTGATACCTCTAAATCTTTTTATCTTCTTCACTCAAGATTTCCTTCCCTTTCTCCCTGTCCCTTCTCATTCTTCTCTGGATTGCCCAAACTCAGATGAATTTAAAAATATTGAAGTTTAAGTGACAGTGCCAGTATGCCACAAAGTACATTTATTGATATAAATTTGAGTACAATACTTCTAAAAGGAACTCGATTGATATGAGCAAGCATCTACATGCAGAAGGTAAAAAGATGAAAGCACATGCTCTCCATTATTATTGACCCAGGTGTGTGTACCAAATTCTCTCCAGTGAGACCATGGTTTTTGGCACATGGTTCATCACTGCCTACTCTGGTTTCATTACCTGCTCTTCATATTTGTTTTGCTGGAGTATTTGCAGATGTGGCTGTTTGTTGGTATTCCAGGCAAATTGTCCTTTACTGTGCTCTTGGCCACTTTGGTTTCAGTCTCTTGTTGATTGCATAGCAACTCTGAAAGCTTGGTTTAGTCAGTCATCACTACCCTTAGTGCTGTAGCTACTTCATATAAAACATATAAAACAGTAGTATGTAGCTTGTATAAATATGCAACTGTTCCTACAAGACATACAAACCATCGGCTCTTTACATTAGGAATTACTTAAAGCGCAGCTGGAAACGGCCACTGAACTTTCAAACAAGGTGGTTAGGCAGTTAACTACCGTCTGGTAGGCGGGAGTCCCGCCTGCCCGGATGTGAACATTCCAATTTGCTTTTAACCATTGTGTGGTGCAGACTTGTTTCTTCCCTCTCTGCCCTGACTGTCGTTGTGCTGTTTTTTCCCAGTGGGATCTTCCTTTCTTTGTTTTGTTTGTTGGATATATGTGTGTTTGTGATTTATAAGATGCAAACCCATGAATCAGACAAGCCTATTTGCAAGGCCACCTTCCCTCAGTGTGTGTCCTGGGGTTGGTGGTAAGAAATTTGGGAGTTTCCGCTCATATGTTGATGTTGATCCTCACACCCTCTGTTTCTTCTGCAGGGGGCATGTGTGCTCACATAACTCTACTTGTGCTGGGTGTTGTTCCTGGTCGGCTGAGCAGTGGGTGGAGTTTGAAGGGAGGAAACGGTATTGGAGGAAGGCTGCCAAGCTGTCTTCTGAGGGTTATACACCCCCTACTATGCCCTTGCTGGCTAACCCTTCTTCCTCATTTCTCTCTCCCATCCAGGTTCCCCTTCTGGCTAACTCTCCTTTGTCTTCTTCGCTCGCTTCATTGAGCATGGAATGGCAGAGGGGAGCGGATGATCAAGACAACCTCCTCTCTGGGGCCTTCCCTAACCCGACCTTTTCTTCTTCCAGTATGGCTGTCGAGTCTTTCCTTGGTTAGCAAGAGAGTGATCTGAAGGCAGCCTGGTTCTCCCTGGGTCTTGCAGGCACTCCATCCCTGCAGGGCCTCCTGTCCCACCTGTTTGAGCGCTTCAGTGGTAACCCACGCTGCCACTACCACTACGACATCCACGGTTACTGTCTCTTCTCACTTTGATACTCAAGTGACTGCTGTCCTGGCATCTCAGCACGCAGTGCCCCTGCCTCCAGGTTTTGCCATGGCCCCGCCATCCCAGGCTGCACTGTCGATGATGGTAACCTCCACTGTGCTCCATATGATGGTTCCTGCCCTTGTTGCTCCTGTGGTCTCTTGATGTCTGGGCTGCTGTTGCTACTCCACTTGCCATGGCTGTCCCGGCTGCTCCCGTTGCTGCTCCGGTTACCTATGTTCCTGCTGCTCATGTTGCTCTGGCTGCCCCGGCTGCTCTTGTGATGTCTGCTGGTCCCTCTTGGATGGGGGACTTGACCACCATCCTGAAGAAGATGACAAAGAAGTCGAGGAAGAGGTCCCGTAGTGTAGTCATCGTCTTCGTCTTCATCTTTGCCATCTGTTACCTCCTCCCCTTCCTCTTCCAAGGCTCATCAGCCGAAGAAGAAGAAGGCTGTCTTTCTGCCCCAAGAAGCCCTGCTCTGGGACTTGTAAGGGGCTGTGTCCCTCCATAGGGGAAGCTGTGGGATCTCATGTCGGCTCTTCCCGTCCCTTGGGTTCAGGAACTGGATCGCTTACCTCTCCTGGGTCTAGCATTTCGGGAGCCATGGGCGCCACAGACCTTGGTTTGCTCTCCTGTCGCCAGTCCTCAGAAGTCCACTTGGAAGGCTGGTGCTGTGTTGGGTGCTTGTTCATGAGTCACTCTGAGTACTCAAGTCTCTAAGGAGGCTCGAGTATCCCGAACCGGTGCTGGAGAGACCTCTCACCATCCCGCTTTAGGCACAGGGTGAGAGAAAGAGTTGATACATGCAAGTGTCTCGTCTCTTCCTGCTGGCACTTCCACTAGTGCTTGGCCAGGTTCCCAACCTCGTGCCTCAGTCCTTAGAGTCTGAACACCTGGAGAGACAGAGAGGAGGTCCCCTGTTCAGTCTTCTTCTCGAGGTCTTGGCCTCGAAGAAGAGTGGGGCATGTCGAAAGGACAACGCAAGTTCTTGCCAGCCAGCTGTGTGTCCGACTCCCCAGCCCCTGATCGCGTTCACACGATCGGCCTGCCTTGGTCTAGTCGATCGCTCAGCTCAGCTCACTGCTGGTTCTGCTCGCAGGACTTGTGGGAGTGCCCGATACTCCTCACCTGTTCCCTCAACCTCCTGGGGTTTTATTGGGAGGCACGTGATGGACAAGGCGAGCTCTGGAGAGTCCTCTCCCCAGAGTTCAACTGTGAAGGCATGCATTCATGGCTCAGTCCTCGGATCGACTCGGTTGTATGCCTGAGTAGTGCAGGATGGGTCGAAGGGGTTTGCCAAGGTTCTCCCTCCTGCTGGGAGAGTAGATCGGTAGGACCGTACCCTGGAAGGACTTGAGGGTCCTCTTCCTTAGGATGCAGACCCCCTGAGATACAGAGGGCCTCTGCAGAGATCATCATGCTGATTTGTCAGCACAGTGATCTCGTGGAAGGGACCACGGCCTCTTCTGTGGGTCATCTTTCATGCCTCGAGTCCTTTTGGGGCCCTAAGAAGGAACCAAAGGTTTCGGTGGGGCTGCCGTGGTCCTCGCTTGCTGAGGGGGTGCTCAAGCAGGTGAATAAAATTGTTTCTTGGCAGGAGAATTCACTTTGGTTGAACTGCTCAGACAAGCTTCTTCTCCCTCCTCTGCCTTGGCAGAAGTGGTTTCACATGCCCTCAGAAGGGTCCTTGCCAACAAGCAGGTTGACCTGGACATGGTTCGCCTGGGTCCAGGTCTCTCACTACAGCAACTTGTTTCAGAAGGGGTCTCCCTTTCGTAGCAAGAGGCAGTGAACCTGGAGGCTATGGCCATGGTGGCCCTCCAAGCAGTCTCCTAGCTGGGTCTGTGGTCGTTCACAGTATCCAAAGGACTGCCTCCTCAGGTGCTATTATTCCTGGGGAGGACTCTGCCTTCAGGAGACTGTGCCAGTTTGGAGGTAGAGCCTTCTCCTAACTTGCCCACCGGATGGCAAACCTGTGGGCAAACCTGGTGCTGAAGAGAAGGGATGCTGTCCTGTCTTGGATCGCCAGGTCTGTTGGTCCTAAGTTGGTAACGACCCTAAGGAATGGACCATTGCTTGGTTCTGCCGCTCTCTCCCCTAGGGAGTTGGTGGATGCTATGGTGGACAAGTGTTGGGCTGAAGACAGCGACTGCCTTGTCCACCAGGCAGTGGCCAAGACCTCCATGTCTTTGTGTGCCACTGCAGTCCGACCTTCGGGTCAGGCTAGCACTTCTTTGGCCCCTAAGAAGACCCAAACTTCAAAGGGTGCCCACAGGAATACCCAGCCTTCTTCTTCTGCTAGAAAGGGCGCGCATTCGCTCCCCTTTCAGCCCACTTTCCAGTCTGGAAAATGCGGCAAGGGGAAGAATAAGAAGGGGAAACGCTAGGGCCGGCGTTCCCCTCCAGCTGCTGCCATTGGTGGGGGTTGCCTATTGAACCATTGGGCAACATGGCAGTGATACGGAGCCAAGACCTGGGTAGTGGATGTCCTTCGGTAGGGATATCTATTCCCCATCAAGTCTTGACCACTCCTCACCAACTCTCCAGTCCGTCTCCTTACCTACGTTCCTGGTTCGCTGAAGGATCTTGCACTCAGGCAAGAAGTGCAAGCCATGCTGAGTAAGGGTGCTGTGGAAGTCATGTCGGATTGGTCCCCCAGGCTTTTACAGCCTTGTCTTTCTTGTAGAGAAAGCTTCGGGCGGTTGGAGACCGGTCATAGACCTCTCGTCCTTGAACTGATTTGTTCGCCAGACTCGGTTCACGATGGAGATAGTGCACTCCGTTCCCACCTCTGCAGGGAGAACGATGTCATGCTTTCGGTGGACTTGAAGGGTGCCTATTTCCAAATATACCCATTCATCCATACTCCCGCAAGTACCTTCGCTTTATCCTCAGGGAGATGGTGTTCCAGTTCAGGGCACTGTGTTTCGGGCCCTCGACCGCTCCTCAGGTGTTCATTCGAGTGTTCGCCCTGGTGTCAGCTTGGGCCCATTCGCACAGGATACATCTGTTGAAGTATCTCGATGATTGGCTTGTTCTGGCGAGCTCCCGCTCGCAGTTGCTTCAGGACAGGGATTGACTGAGTTTTGAGTTTTGCCACAATCTAGGGTTTGTGATAAATCTCGAGAAGTCCAATCTCACCCCAAAGCATGCTGATAGATACCGTAGCAACAAGAGTCTTTCCCTCAGACTCTCGTATCAGCAGGTTCAGGAAGGCAGCACAGCTGTTCGTCTTAATGGGAGCAGCCAGCTTGACAATGGCAAGTCGTCATCGGTCACCTGTTGTCGTTGGAGAAGCTGGTCCCTCATGGGCGACTTCACCTTCGTTCCCTTCAGTGGAGACTGAAGGAGTACTGGTCACAGTCTCGAGACCCTCAATCCTTTCTCATTCCTTTCTTGGGGGAAGTAAGGGAAGATCTAGACTGGTGGCTGGATGACAGGAACCTCTTAATTGGAGTATGCTTGCACACTCCCCCTCCGGACATGCTTCTGTTCTCAGACGCATCGACCGAGGGATGGGGCGCACACCTGGAGGAGTTGCTGGCTTTGGGAGTGTGGAACTGAGATGACAAGCACCTTCACATCAACATCCTGGAATTCAAGGCAGCCTTCCTGGCCCTCCAGGAGTTTCAGGATTGAGTGATGGGACACTCGGTGGTGTTGATGAGCGATAACACCAAAGTAGTAGCATGTCAACAAGCGGGCGGGGGTCTTGCATCCGTTTCGCTTCACGAGTTAACTATGCAGGTGCATAAGTGGTCAGTGGCTCACTCGGTAGAGCTTTCAGCCAGATACATTCCAGGCAAGAGGAATGTAGTGGCAGACAAGCTCAGCCACCAGAATCAAGTGATAGGGACAGAGTGGTCCCTTCACTTGGGCATCACGGAGAGGTTGTTCGATCTGTGGGGGCATCTTGTCATAGATCTGTTCACCACCCGGCGCAACAGGAAACTTCAGGTCTTCTGTACAGTTGTGCCAGACCCATGGACCGCTGCAGAGGACACCTTTCAACACCCGTGGGACAACCTTGATGTCTACACCTTCCCTCCTTTTTGTCTAATCAGCAGGGTGATCAGCCAAGGGTTGGTCACCCTGAATCTCAGGATGATCCTGGTGGCTCCCAAATGGCCACAGGCGAATTTACCGACAGCAATTCACCGACAACAATTTACCAACAGTTCATCGACAACAGTTCATCGACATGCTCAGTTTATCGAGTGCACAATTCACCGACAACAATTGATAGAAAATAAAAAAAAAGTCTTAAACAAAATTCAATCAGACTAGTGGAAAATAAAATATTTTCATTGCCTTATAATTGGTGACAAATTCAGATTGCAGCCTTAGTTAATGTTTCATTACTTATTGGTTGTTTCGGCATTTAACCTTTTATCTTTGATATATGAAATAATTACTTGCTAGTCTTTATTTAGGATATTAGAAAACAATGTAGATTTTTTTAGTATTTATTAAACATGTTTAAAATATACAGTAAATAAAGCAACTGTACAGTCATGGGCAAAATATTTAAGAAACAAAATATTTCAGAAATAAATAGATGTATAAAAAACCACAAATTGTTTTATTTAAAATCAGAAAGCTAGATTATGGGCTATTGCCCGTAGATAATCAATGACATCGCTATATGAAGAGTATTTTTCAACAATCCGTTTTATTTGTTCAGAACAATCACGGTATTTCTTTCTTGATGGTTGAGATGAAGTACCAGCTAAGAATTGGTCAACTTTTACATCATTATAATTTTGTTCCTTCTTCAAGAAGTCGGAAAATTTCCATATATTAGGGTGGTGCCCAGCAACTTGTGTTTCAAAAGTTCGGTGCCAGCCTTCTACTGCATTATTTGTCTTCGGTAGGGATAGTAAAGCAGATTCATAAACATTCCACATCTCGATCTCAAATTTGGGAGGTCACGACGGTTTCTTCTGTCAGGACGGCCTATCCACGTATCTTCAAAATAGTCCACTACGGCTTCTGCTTCACTCGGCAGGATATCAGCATCACATAGCAATTCAAATGCACTGACTACCGAATCAACAGGCACATATGCTATGGCGGGCAAATAACGGAGATTTAGAGCAAATTCTGCATCCTCTTCATATCTTCTTTTCAGTCCATTAGCCTGGATGGCACGAAAGATACACTGCGAAAAATGGAAGAAACATCCTTTTAATACCACGCTTGGGAATTCTTTTTTGCATGCCTTTATCATTGCGTGTTCAAAATCAATAGTTATCGAGGAAGGAGACGAAAAATGTGTATTGATCTTAATCTTCTCTAGTAGCGTATTGTAAGATGCTTCTGACTTATCTGGAAGTAATGCATAGACAAGCGGAATTGCTCTATTTTCTTGAAATCCATGGAATGTATATAGCTGATAAAATAACAATGGAACGGTTTTGAATGTTCCGTCCCCATACCAATGATCACTATTTGCTAGAAGATGAGTGTTACGTGAAGTAGCAAAAATTAATATGCGATTTTCAGTTGGTCCAGAGTCGAAAATTAACAATTTTTCACCTCGAAACGTTTTCGTATACTGGCTAGTAAGAGTCAATTCACTTTGGCACTGTGGAAGTGGTGGCAGGCAATTATTCTCAAATCTGATACTTCTTATTGTCCTTTTCATCGTCTGTGTTTTCGGAAGCCTACAAGCAGCTGCTTCGCTGCAATTCTTAAGCTCGTTTGATATTAGTGCATGAGGTGCTTCTGTGGAAGATTTGGCTTTTTTACGTATGTTTTCCACAATTTTTTGTGCTTCACTCTCAGCTGCATCACAAACATGATTATGCTCAGTCACTTCTGCTACAATTTCACCGTCACACGTAGTTACTCGCGCTTTGCACCTTATTTTGTGATATTTGTCACATTTCCAGTATATCTTATCTTCATGCTCCTTGTCTTTATAAAAGAAATAGCCATGAACAACAAGCTTCTTCTTTCCTTTTTCAGATTCTATAAAATGGAGAGGCATGATGGGCTATGTAGTGAAAATCCTTGTTAACTAGACCATTTATATTTCTTACTGAAGTAAGAAAATACACTGTTATTATTTTGAAACTCAAGCTAATTTGGTAATTTAGTGCATCGGCTGTTTCTAAACTACCTGTTTAGTATTAAAACCTTATTTGGTGATTTATTGCCTCGGTTATTTCATAACTACCAGTTTAGTATTCAAACCTTTATTTTATATGTGGCTGGTACAGTCTTGTCAATGATCTTTCCTTTTTATCTTAGCTTAATTGTTGTCGGTGAATTGATCAATCACAATGTCGGTGAATTGTGCAGTCGATAAATTGAGCATGTCAATGAACTGTTGTCGGTAAATTATTGTCGGTGAATTGTTGTTGGTAAATTCGCGGGATCCCCTCTGTGGCACCGAGAGAGATTCCTCCCTGGTCCAACCTGTTGTGTCAGCCCCATGCAGAGTGGCACCACTAGGCAGTGCAGTCCCCATGTCGTCACGGCTGGTGGTTATCCAGCATCTCTTGTGAGCAAGAGGCTTCTCGTGCCATGGAGTCTCTGGATACCTCAGTCAGTGCTCTGTAGTGGTATACCAGGGAAAGTGGGCTGTCTTCTGTGGTTGGTGTCGTAGATGGGGTCTCTCTCAAGTCGGAGTCTCTATTCAGCAGGTCGCAGACTTCTTTGCTGAGAGAAGCTTCTCTCAGTTTCAGCTGTAAAAGGCTATGGGGCCACAGTCGGTCTAGTCTTGTGGTTGAAAGAAGTAGACATCTCTTCCTCCTCCGAGATTTCACTACTGATGAGAAGCTTTGAAAGGTCTTGCCCACCCAGGGACTTCAGGCCCCCTGCGTGGGATGTGACTCTCATTCTGAGGAGCCTGACTCGTTCAACGCATGAGCCTTTGTGAGAGTCGTCAGACAGGGATCTGACCCTCAAGACTGTCTTCCTGCTTGCCCTGGCATTGGCAAAGAGAGTACGAGAACTGCATGGACTTTCCTTCAACATTAAACACTCAAGGGGATGGGGATTGGTTAAGCTCGATTTTGTCCTGGATTTCGTAGCTAAGACTCAGAACCCATTGGTCCATGATGCTAGGTTCAAGTCCTCCACGATCCCCTTCCTAGAGGACTTTGTAGATAATGACCCAGACAAGATGCTACTTTGTCCCGTTAGAGTGCTGTGGCGCTATCTGAAGAGGACTTGTCATCTCCAGCCTGAGTGTCGATGACTCTTCAGTAGCACTGGTCGCCCAAGAAAGAAGTTTCTAAGAACACGATTTCTCTCTGGCTTCGTGAGACAATCAGGAGAGCATATTCTGCTGCTGGTGAAGGCCACACCGGTGCCTTCTGCCCAAGAGCTCATGAAGTCAGGGGCATTGGCCCAACCCTTGCATTCTGGAAGAACCTGTTGGTTCCTCAGGGAAAGTGGGGATGTGGTCTCGACAGACCAGTTTCACCTCTTTCTACCTTTGGGACATTGCCCACAAGTCCTTGGACACTTTTTCCTCTGGACCCGTGTGGCTGCTCAACAAGTTGTGTAGCTTACCTGGCTCCTCTTAACAGGACAGGGGTGCATCACGCCTAAGATGTTCTGTTGTAGATGCAAGAGTGAATGCGGGAGTGACTGGCCTCTCCTTTTCCACCCTCTCATCCTTTGTTTCTTCCTTTGGGCGGAGAGCGGACTTGAGCCGTTACATGCTTGATCTGTCGGTCGATGCAGGTAAGCTTATACTTTGAGCTTCTGTTCTGTTTTTCCTTTCAGGATTATAGGAGCAAACCCACTCTTTCCCCCAGCTAGGGGAAGAAGGAGATCCTGACAATAAGACAAACCCAGTGCTTGTATTTGCCTTACTGTCTCCGATTTTTAAAGGTTCATCCTAGCCTATTTTTTGTATGAGGTTACATTTTCCTCCCTCATACAATTTACATTTTCCTCCCTCATACAAAAAGGCCCAGAAGTCTGACAGTTGAGGGTGCGTTTCCACACCCGATCAGTTCGTCAGAGGCAGGTTTCCCTTCCTTGCTCTGTCAACCAGAAAGAGAATCCCAGGTGTGGCAAACTCCAGTCAGTTCAAAGAGACTCACTCAGATTCCTCTCTCCAACCAGTGAGTCTTCCTAATGTAAAGGACTGATGGTTTGTATATCGTGTAGGAACGAATCACAATTTTTTAAAAGTCAATTATATTTCTCTTAACTGTACAAACCTGAGGTCCTTTACATAACATTTATGCCCACCTCATGCCACCCCTCAGTCTGACACCTGGGCTGAAAGGCAAAGTGGAATGTTTACATCTGGGCAGGTAGGACTCCCGCCTACTGGATAGTAGTTAACTGCCTAACCACCTTGTTTGAAAGTTCAACAGCTGTTTCCAGCTCTTCTGTAAGTTATTCTTAATGTAAAGGACCTCAGGTTTGTGTAGTTAGGAAAAATACAATTTACTTTAAAAATTTGTGAATTTTAAAATCTGTTTCAGTTGTATAAAAATGATCTAATTAGTTGTTGTTTCTTTCTTGGATGACGAACTTTAGACTGAGGCAGAATCAGCATGATCATTTCTTTTCCAACACCACAGAAATCATTCAGTCAGTGAGCATACAGCCTTCAACTTCTCACACATTGAGCTGACTTTGATGAGCATCAGTTACAAAGTGAGCATTATTGGACAAGCACCTCTTGTTCTGAAACAAGGGCAAAACTCACAATAGTGTGCTGTATAGCTGAGGTACTGTAATAGAACTGGTTATGCTGGATTTGGCCCCTGATAGTCTGTGTACTGTAATCCATTCATACACAAATAATTTGGATTAAATTACATTAGTAGTTTTTTAATCTGAATGTTGGTTTCTCATCCACAGACAATGGATTCCTTTCAAAAGCAACTGGAAGAGGTTACACCAAAGACAGCACTCAGACGTGATCTCCTGGTACTGGATCCTCAGGAGACACCAGCTGTTCTAACCCAACAAAGCCGTTCACTACGATCACGTGGGAAGCAAAGAGACAAAGAAATATTAAAACGATTGGATCAAGGTATGTAGTGAATATCTTTGATGAATGTCACTTTTGGCTTTTGATATCAGTTTAAATGCCGCCCAACAAATTTTAAGACTTACACTCACCAAAATTGTAATTTATGTTTTTGTACATGCAACTGACCCGTCAGATATATACTTAGCTATAGTCTTGCGTTCCCGACAGAATTTCAAAAGTGGACGCACAGGTAGGTCAGGTGATCTACCATACCCGCCGCTGGGTGGCAGGAATAGGAACCATTCCGTTTTCTAATCAGATTTTCTCTGTCGCTGGTTCCGGCAACATCTGTTGTTGGTTCCTCCTGCTTTGATTTTCGTTTTCGCTTGCTGAGGATCTGTTTTGGCCTGATTTTGGTGACGTATTGGATCTTTGGTTTGGCATACGCTATTGTGGACTGTTTTTGGATTTGTTTTTGGATTGTTCATTAAGATGTCTGATGTTAATGGCCTGTGCTGTGTGTGCTAGGCAAGAGTGTAAGGTGAGGTTGCCAATCCCTTTCTTAGACCCTCACACTGTATGTATGAGGTGTAGGGGAATGATTGTTTTGACAATAGGTGCAAGGAGTGTGAGAAGTTGTCTGATCAAGAATGGAAGGTTTTGACTTCTTATTTGAAGAAGCTTGAAAAGGATAGAGTTAGAAGGCTTCCTCCAGAAGCTCGAGTAGGGTCTCGCTCTGCTGAGCAGAAGTAGAGATTAACACAGTAGACTCTCCTAATCCTTTGGTTTCAGCCCCTTCTCCCTTCATCGAACCTGTGGATTCTTCCTTTGAAATGGCTGCGATGAAAGCGGAACTTCTTCAGATGAAATCGCATCCCTGCATGGATGAAGGAAGGTAAGAGTGATAGTGATCTGTGCAGTGTCCCCAGTGCAGTGGAGGGGGCGTCTGATGGCCCGCATTGCTCCTAGGCCTAGACCTCTTCCAAACTCCCAGGACCAGTGGAGGAGGAATGTCGAAGCCGCAGGGAGGATGTAGAGCATCCCCAACGATCAGGCCCTTCGGCAGATCCTGTAGTTGCGTCCCAGGCTGCCTTGGATCGCCATAGAAAAGGCATCCTGAAGAAGTGTTTCGTTCTGACGCGTCTTCTCCGAGGCGCGGTTGGAGTTCGGCTGAGGAGTCGCGCCCTCTGAAGAGATCCTGGAAGGCTCCTAGAGTAGAGCTTTTGGACTTCGATCCCTGAGCGCTTCCTGG
The DNA here is from genome assembly GCF_040412425.1 of Macrobrachium rosenbergii. Taxonomy (NCBI): domain Eukaryota; kingdom Metazoa; phylum Arthropoda; class Malacostraca; order Decapoda; family Palaemonidae; genus Macrobrachium; species Macrobrachium rosenbergii. The sequence continues at coordinate 51,994,155 of NC_089744.1, forward strand.
AGGATTCTCCTATAGTCAGGAAGAGAGCTCAGATCCCCTCCTCCTCTCCAGCAGGAGTTAAGGATCCGAGAAGAAGATTTTGATCGGCCTCCAGGAGCAGTTATCAGCACTTGTTGGATCTCTTGCAAAGGATGGCGCCTCAAGGAAGGATGACTTTCTTCCTATTAAGAGTTCCAGGAAGCTCTCTTCTTCAACTCGCGCTCTTCTTTGCCAAGCTTCCTTCTACTAGCAAGTTTTCTTCGCCTCAAGGACTCTTCGCCGAGCAGGAACTCCCAGCAGGCGACTTCTTCCAGGCGCTCATCATCGGAGGGAAGCGCCCTCCTTCCAGGCGCAAGGCGAGCAGTAATCTCCTTTGGACAAGGCGCTAACAGCCTTCCAAGCTCCCTCCTTCCAGCAGACACCGCTCTCCTGCCAGCTTCCCTCGCTTTAGGGCCTCCTCTCCTGGAAGGCTCTCATCAGTGGACAGGACCCCTCTCCTGTCAGGCGCAAGTTGGTGTCAGGCGCCATTCTCCTGGCAGGCGCTCTCTGTTGACAGGAGTGCTTCTCCATCCAGGCTCGCTTCTCCTGATAGGTGCTCTTCTTCTTTTAAGCCTTCCTCTCCGCCTGCTGCATTGGAGGAAGTATCAGAGGAGGAACTCCTTCAAGGACGCTGGAGTTTCAGATTACAAACGGTTGGCTTTTGGTTCTGATTCAGGAGTTTGGAGATTCTCTTTGTCATGCTGCCCCTCCTTCTCCGGGATCTTTGTGGGACAGCACCAAGTCAGCAAGACCCTCTTCATTCGTCAAGAAGACACGATCAAATCAGTGAAGAAAGCCTTTAAAGGAGTCGGAGAATGGATGCAGTCTAAGAAGGATGCAAGCAAGACGGTTTTTCTTTCCCCCTTTGAAACTTTTGGGAAAGTCAGAATGTGGTATGAGACCAAGGAGCCTATGGGGTTGGGGCTCCCCACATCAGCAGACGAGATTTTTCTAATCTGGTAGACTCCTCCAGGAGACTTTCTCTTTCATCAGCCAAGGTTCTTGGGGAATGAGCGAAATGGACCATCTCCTCAAGGGTCTTTTAGAGTTGTGGAGGTATTCAACTTTATGGATTGGTATCTTGAGCTTTGGCCAACAGGACTCGGGATCAGAATTCCTGTGTATGGATGACTTTGTGAGTGTTTTGTCTTGTTTGGACAAAGCTGTGAGGGACGGTTCTATGGAAGTCGCTGCCTTATTCGGAGCTGGTATACTCAAGAAGAGGTCAGTATTCAGCTCTTCCTCACGAAGTCCGTGTCTCCTCTTCAGAGATCTCTCTTCTGTTTGCTCCTTTCTCTCCCACCTTTTCCCTCAAAATTTGGTGAAGGAGATTTCGCTCTTTATCAGAAAAGATCTGATCACACAGGATCTTTTGGCCCAGGAAGAGGATCAGACCTGCTGTCCCTTTTAGCCAAGAAGGAGAAGGCTCCCTTTCAGGAGCCCTTTCGAGGTGGTCCTTCGTGGGAGATCCTCCTTCAGGAAGCAAAAGACCCTGAGAGAAGAGGAAGGTCTTCCTCTCGTCCGATCAAAAGGAAATGAGGAACAAAAGTACTCCAGACACAGTGGGTGCCAGACTGTTACTTTTGGCCAAGTCTGGGGCACAGAGGGGGCGGACGACTGGTCCCTCTCCATTCTAAGAAGAGGCTACCTTATCCCCTTCAGGGAAAGTCCTCTTTAACATCAACTCCCAGGGAGTTATCCGCCAGCTACAGGGATCCCACAAGAACCAGGCTCTTCTTCAGCAGTGAGCAAATGCTAGAAAAGCAGCAATAGAAGGTTCAAGACCTCCATTCCCGGGTTTTACAATCGGACTTTTTCTGGTACCCAAAACTCGGGGGTTGGAGACCAGTTCTGGATGTAAGTCCACTGAATTTCTTCGTGATCAAGACAAGTTCAAGATGGAAACTACCTCTTCAGTTCTTTCAGCTCTTCAGTCCAGGGGATTGATGGTCTCCCTGGACCTGCAGGACGCTTATTTTCCACATTCCCATTCATCCTCGTCAAGAAAATTCCTGAGGTTGTGATTCAGGGAAAAGTTTTTCAGTTCAGGTCCCTGTGTTTTGGACTTTCGACGGCCCCACAAGTGTTCACGGGCATTTTAAGGAATGTGGCATGCTGGCTTCACTTAGAGGGAGTGAGGATATCAATGTATTTGACGATTGGCTGATCCGAGCTCAATCGAAGGAAAGTTGTCTGGAGGACTTGTCGATCACCCTAAAACTGACACAGTCCCTTGGACTATTAGTAAATCTACAGAAATCCCAGGTTGTTCCTTCAGCAGAGCATTGTTTACCTGGGGATTCTGATGGATTCTCAGTGGATTTTCTAGCCTTTTCCATCCCAGGAGAGAATAGATCGCTGCATAGAAAAGGTGACAGTCTTTCTAAGGAGAGAACATTGTTCGGCGAGGGAGTGGATGAGTCTGCTGGGGACCATTTCCTCGCTGGAACAGTTCATCTCCTGGGAAAACTTCATCTGAGACCGCTTCAGTTCTTCCTCAGAGATGGGACCAGAAGTCTCAGGACTTAGCAACTTTGTTCCTAATTCTGGACAAGGTCAAAAGAGGATCTCAGCTGGTGGTTAGACCTCGAAAATTAAGCAAAGGACTGTCTCTTCAGTTAAAGAGCCCTACCTTAGTGTTGTTCTCAGACGCGTGGAGTCGGGATGGGGGGCAACACTAGGAAGAGAGAGATGTCAGGCACCTGGGAAGGAGACTCAGGTGAACTGGCACATCAACAAGAAAGAGCTGACACTGGTGGCCATTCATTTGGCTCTCATCAAGTTCGAAGTTCCAGTCTCAGGACAAGTAGTCCAAGTGAACTCAGACAACACCACTGCCCTGGCTTATATATCAAAAACAGGGTGGAACACATTCCTTCTCCCTTTACATGAAACGGCAAAAGATCTGCTGTTATGGGCGCAGGAGAGGAAGATCAGACTCCTCACCAGATTTGTACAGGGGAGAAAGGAACGTGAGAGCGGATCTTCTCAGCAGGAAGGATCAGGTCCTTCCGACAGAGTGGACTCTCCATTCAGAAGTGTGCGAAAGCTGTGGAACCTGTGGGGAAGGCCGAATATTGACCTATTTGCAACCCACTGGAATGCAAGACTGGAAAACTACTGCTCTCCAGTCCCAGACCAGGAGAGCAGTTGCACAGACAGTCTTCTCCTAGAATGGACAGGATTAGACGGGTATGCTTTTCCCCATTCAAGATCCTGGGAGAAGTGGTGAAGAAGTTCAGAGAGTCATCGATGCGCGAGACTGACCCTGGTAGCTCCATTTTGGCCAGCTCAAGATTGGTTCACAGAGGTACTGGAATGGATAGTAGATTTTCCCAGATCGTTCCACACAGTCGGAACGATCTTCTCAGACAGCCACCACTTCAACAGATTCCACAAGAATCTCCCCGCTCTCAGTCTAACTGCCTTCAGACTATCGAAGGTCTGGTCAGAGCGAAAGGTTTTTTCACAAAGCTGCAAGAGCCATTGCAAGAGCCAGGAGATCCTCAACCCTCAAGGTCTACCAGTCAAGTGGGAGGTCTTTAGAAGATGGTGCAGGACCAATAAGATATCCTCTTCCAGTACCTCTGTGACAAACATTGCTGATGGTCAGATTATCTTCTGATTTGGGAACAATGCAACCTCGCTGTATCCACAATTAAAGGTTACAGGAGTATGTTATCATCAGTCTTCCAGACACAGAGATCTGAATATCTCTGAAAATAAAGACCTTCATGATCTTATAAGGTCTTTTGAAACGTTAAATTCAAGACTTCGAAACCTCCCAGTTGGAATCTAGACATAGTCTTGAAATTTTTAATGTCTAAGGTTTGAACCTCCTCATCAAGCTTCCTTCAAGGATCTCACTAAGAAGTCACTTTTCCTCTTTGCCCTTGCCTCAGCTAAGAGAATAAGTGAAATACAAGCCTTAGAGCAAGAAAGTTGGTTTTAAATGGGGAAAATGCAGTATGCTCCTTTAAACCATTCTTCCTGGCTAAGAATGAAAACCCTTCTAAACCATGGCCAAGAACTTTTGAATTAAAAGGTCTTTCATTTAGTAGGACATGAGTTGGAGAGGGCTCTTTGCCCTGTCAGGAGCCTTAAATTCTACATAGAAAGGAAGAAATTACTGGGAGGATCAGACAGAAAGTCTTTGGTGCTCTGTCAGGATCCTTCACGAGCGATCTCAAAGAATGCGCTCCTTCTTTATTAAGGACTTCATCAGGGAAGCTCATATCTCGAATGTGAGGATGAGCACTTTAAGCTCCTTAGAGTGAAAGCACACGAAGTGAGAGCCATTGCTACATCCTTGGCTTTTCACAAGACGTTGTCGATTCTCCAGTCTATTATAGAGGCAACTTATTGGAGGTGTAACCCAACGTTGCTGATCTCATTACTGCCTACGAGATATTAGAGTAACTGCCTCTATGATAACCTTTTTTCTTTCTTTGAGCATACGTATCTTTTTCTTGATTTCAGGTTGCTGGGACAGGGAGCTGAATCCAATCTATTTAGTTTAGTTAATTCAGTTGTTTTTAAGGATTTTTTGGTGATGTGTGTTTTTATGGTTGGTTGGAAGAGGTGGTGGTGTCATGTTATGCTTCCCCTTTCAATTCTTATCACTAACAAGGTTAGGATTGGAATGCAGGTGGTCAGGATTGGTTGTCATGTTTACAGCTAATATTTAGTGTTTGTATTTTTTATGGACACTTAAGCTCTGTCAATAAGAGGATAGCCCCATTGATATTTAAAATGGTATTTTCATTATAAAATAAGGTGTAGGCTCGGTCATGTAAGTGGGTCAGCCCCCTCTGACAGGGGCATCCGAATTTCTGAGGACAATTGGGAAGGCTCTGCCATGTTAGTGGGTCATCCCCATTGGCACTGATCCAGAAGGGCTGTCAGTCATAGGTCACATCCTCGCTGAAGCTCCTGAGGCAAGCAGACTCATAGACAGTATCCATTTAAAAAAGTCTTCTGCCCATTTTCAGGTAAGAACCATGGTTTTTTTTGTTTATCCTAACAACATATGTTGTTTCTTGGATGTTTTTAGTTATTTGCATGTCATTTCTTTTCCAACACCACAGAAATCTCCAGGGTGCCATTCAGCATTCTAACTTCTCACACATTATATCTGATGGGAGCAGTTGCATGTACAAAAATGATATGTTTATGATAAAACTCACAAAGTTTTGTACATACTGTAATAGAACTGGCAGATATTTGGCTCTGATAGTCTGTGTACTGCCCAGCCATTCCTCAGGAGACAGGTGGAAGAGAAAATCTGATTAGTAGTTTTTTAAACAGGAATGGTTTCTCATCCCAGACAATGGACCCAGCAACTGGAATGGTAGATCACCTGACGTGATACCTGGTACTGGATCCTCAGGAGACACCAGCTGTTGTGCCGAGTTTTGAAAATTAAAACTGTTGGAACAAGGTATGTAGAGACTACAGCTAAATGTATATATCTGGCTTTTGATATCAGTTTATGTACAACAAATTTTATTTTATCATAAAAATATAATTTTGTAAACTAATTTCACAATTTCAATTTACAGGAATGTATACTTTATGTATTGTAATTAAAATCTTGCATTGTGCAAAATAGTCAGCTCAGTGGTTGTGGTTAAACTATTTTGATAATAATGCATTGTGCACAGGCTGTGATTTACCTGTAATTCTGTGTTTTATATAAGTAATTGACCCAGTAATTACATAGCTATTAGTTTATTTTAACCGGCAGCTCAAAATTTTGAAATTGCTGGTCCGCTAGTTTGTTATGGTTATGGCGACATGCCCTGCCCACTTTCAGGTGTAAGAGAAGGTACAACATAGCAAAGAGCTTTAATTTGTTTTTGCCGGCTGTGGTTGAAGGACTGTGGTTGGCAGCAGCTCGAATTTTGGAATTTACACTTTGCTGGTTGTTTGACTTATCGTCAATTGGTGAAGTGTTTAATTTCATAGCCTCTCAGCATAATTAACATAGTGTTAGGCGAATTTTGATCATTGATGACGACTCTGCCTGTTTTTTGGACTTGTATTAGACTTTTCTAGGATGCCTGACACTAATAGTGCTAGCATTAAGTATTGCAACAAAGGCCTGCAATACTAGACTAACTAAAGAATCTTACAACTCGCACACTGTTTTTATTCCATGTAGTGGACAAACATGTTCAGTAAATTTACGTTGTGGGGAGTGTAATGACTGGGATATTGAGAAGTGGAAGACTTTAGATGCACATCAAGAAACTAGCTATAGATAGGAAGAGGAAAGCTATGGCTAGGGAATCTAGTAAAGTTTTAGCTAGTCAGGATTCATCCACTAAGTAGGATGCAATTGCTCTTGTAATTTCTTTCGATCCCATTCCATCTCCACCTGTGCAAACCCCTCCTTTACCTGGCTGTCACGTTTCTGACCCCAACACCATTGTAAGTCTGGAGTCTAAAATCGACACTCGCTTCAAGTTAATAGGCACCCCGTGGCCCCCAGTGCAGGTGCAGTGGTAGTGGAGGAGGTGGCTGCTCGGCCTACCAATTCTCCTAGTCCGAGGTCCCTGACATACTCCCCAGCACCTGGGAGGAGTCAAACTGACAACCTAAGGGAGGTCGATGGGGTCTGCTTCTACCTCACTAGCTTTCAGGCACCACTTGTCCCTTACATCCATTCTACAATCATCCTTCTGGAAGTGTAATCTTCGCTTCTCACTGTTTTCAGGGGGTGAAGCAGTGTTAAAATTTGCCAGTACCTTGCATTTATTAGTAACTGGCATGGTGTCATGGAAGGAAGCATAGGATGTTCTCCTACTATCTCTTTACCTTGTAGTAAGGTGCCGAGTTTTAGGGAGCTGAGGGGGTACAAGGTACCTGGAGCACCCAGCGCTCTCAGTGGATGGGTTGTGGTTTTTATTTCAGTGTAGGTGACAGTGTTATCTGGTTGTTTTTTATTGCAGTACTGTGCCCAGGGCAAGGACACTTGTTTTTTATTTTGTAATGCTTTGGCAGCCCTCGGAGAACTCCTCGGCTGCAAAGCTCCCACTGAAGTAGAGGTGACCCTTGGCTTTACTGCTGTGCCATTACAGGTCAAGTTGAGCACCAACCAGAGACAGTTTCTACTGCAGACTCTCTTAACTAACCAGGAATGACAAGCGTTGTACTCAATGCTAGCAACAATTTTAATTCTAATTCATTACATGACTTAATGTTTTGGAATAAAATATGTCCATCTATCCCACCTCCTGTCAATGTGAGATTCAGCCATGTAATTGCTTGGTAAGTTACTTATATAAAAATGACATTTTTGTGATAAAATAAAGTTTTATATATACTTAGCAAGTAATTACATGATCAGAGCCCTCTCTCCTCCCCTCTGATGGATGTAGCGTAAACAGAATGAGGTTATCTGCTAAGTTGTTCCTAGTATTGCCGTTAGTGGGGGTTACTGATCACTTGCAGTAAACAACTGAAGCGTTACCGCAAATTTTGAATTTAAGCTGTTGTACTAGTTAGAAACTATAGCTTGTAATTATTTGGTAAGTATATATAAAACTTTATTTTATTATAAGAATATCATTTTTATTTTTACTGGTATCCAGCTAGCGCCAGAAGATTTATCCAATGTTAAGACTACAGGTTTGTTAGCTATGAAAAATACAAATTAATTTAAATATGTCATTTTTTATATTTTGTATACTTTTTCCCTTTTACAACTTCTCCGTGTTTCCCCAGTCATTTGCTATACATAACAGTTTCTTGTGTGTCTTTCTGCTGTGGTGAGATTCTGATTCAGTTCCTCTTAATTGTGCTTTTATGGCCATGCAACTTGCCCGTTAGCCATATCCCCCTTTTCCTTGTGTGGCTTTCTATTGTCTTTCTTGCCTGTCCTTTGTCTGAGCTTGAATTTCTCCCTTTTTTTCTTTATTTTCCCATTGTATATTGTTATTCAGCCATCATGTCTTTCTCTATAACCTTTCCTTGGAGTAACCTTGTATACTTCTGCTGCATCTGTCATTAAATATCAACAATGGTAATTGTAAAATACCAGTGATTGAGAACACCACTTCACTTTTATATTCTCCTTGAGTGCTTATGAGGTTTTTTTCTTTTCAGGAAAAACAAAGAAGTCAAAAGAGGAGCAGCAGAAAACATATGAAGCTGTAGAGAAGATCTCACTTTCCATGCTTGAATCAGACATCAGTAACATCAGAGGTTTGGATCAGACATATGCAGATGTAAGCATAAGTGATGAGTCATCTCTTAGTGAACTTAACTTACAGGCAGTGACAAAATTTCACAGAAAGAAAGATAAGCCTAGGAGGGGGTTTTCCCAGATGTCAGAGACCAAATTAGCTCATGTTGGTAGAAGACGGTCTTCCATTTTACCAGAGAAGAAAGATGTCAGTGTCTTGAAAGATCAGACATATGGAAATATCACATATATTGAAGACACTTCTGAAAATGATAGTCTCAATCAGGAGGTTCTTGAAAAATTAAAGAAGCTTAGAAGCAAACATCGTAAGGCTCTCTCCAAAACAGATTTAACAACAAAGGAATGGGTTGAGTCAGGTAAAAGGTTGAAGTCCAAGAAGGGCATAGAAGAAGCCTTGTCTTCTTATAAAAATGTTAGAAGAGGTAGAAGTATTGTGGTTGCTGAGGACACTTACGGTGACTTGAGTAACGCAGACACGTCTTCAGACAGCATATCTGTAGGAAAGGTAAAGGTATTTGCAGGAAAGAAAGGTCAGCGCCAGCGTAAAGCTATATCTAATCAAGTAGATTTAGCCACACTTGCAAATCCAGAAATAGAGGCTGCAGACATTTCAGTTCAGAATATGCCATCAAACATGTCTTTAATACATAAAAAATTGGGGGCCTCTTCTACAAGAAAAGCTTCAGACTCTGTGAAGCCTAATATTGAAAGTTCACCAGATTCACTAAAAGGGAATCTTTCAAATGCCTCTACATATTCTTCACCTGTGAAAGACCAGAATGAAAATAATACAGGGAAGCTTTCAGATGTATCTCACAGAAGGGGATCTGAAGGGAATGCGAGGAGAGTTACACCTCAAGTACACTTGAAAATAGTTTGGGAAGCATTCAGACCCCAAAGAAGCTAAAATTATCTCAAAAAGCCCCACCAATTCAGCTAAGTTTTTCATCTATTTGGTCAAAACTTAAAGACAAGAGTGTTCTTGAAACTGCCACAGAGGAAAATACAGTTGATGAGCAGCAGAAGCATGAAGATGGGAATGAAGTAGCTGGAAGCCCAACAAATATAATTGGGCAACCACGACTGAGAGACTTGCATGTGGTATTACAACGTTTAGAGGAAACTTTTAATGAACAGTTGCCACCCTATAAGAATGAAAAACCTGTAACTCCTCCAAAGAGTTTCAGGGATGATGATCAGCCTGAGGCTGGGGATGAAGTTACTTCTAAGGGCAATGAATCTACTTCAGCTGGGTTATACATCCCCATTTTTTCTAGTGATAGCAGTGACAGTGAAGTAAGTAGTAACATATCTGCAGCTCTTGGTACGCTATATGAAGATTACAGTTATGTACTTAGAAGAAAATCAGGTATAAGTAGTTCAGATGTAGATGGCTCTTTTGAAAAGGGGGCAAGCAACACTTTAAAAGAGAATGTTGGAAGATCGTTATTAAGGAGAAGTCCCCAGAAAAGCACTCATGACCTAAAAGAACTAAGCACAAAAATGAGATTAAGAAGTTCTCCATTGAAAGATGCTTCCCAAGAGTCTCCAATGAATACTACTTTTCAGAAGAGGTCAGACCAGTCACCAAAGAAGGGTAACCAACAAAACAGAGAAAGAATGCCAATTAAATCAGTTAGCCCTCAGCAGGGGAGCAATGTGATAATGAAACCCAGTCCTGTTAAGAGAGCTAGGAATTCTTTCATGGGTGTCAGTCTTCAAGAGAAAATGAGTGATTCACCAAAAAAGAAGGTCAAGAAAAAAGAAGTAATGATTTCCCTAAGGAAACTAGTCCACAAAAGAAAATGAGAGTTACACCCTTAAAAGTTAACCCCCAAAATGAAATTCATTTTCCAGCAAAAGAAATTAGTATTTCACCAAGGAAAACCAGCTCCCAAAAGAAAATTAGCAATTCACCACAGAAGGTCAGCCCTCAGAAGAGAATGGGTGTTTCACCAAAGAAAGTCAGCCCCCAAAAGAGAATGATTGTTTCACCAAAGAAGGCCAGCCCTCAAAAGAGAATGAGTGTTTCACCAAAGAAGGCCAGCCCTCAAAAGAGAATGATTGTTTCACCAAAGAAGGCCAGCCCTCAAAAGAGAATGAGTGTTTCACCAAAGAAGGCCAGTCCTCAAAAGAGCATGAGTGTTTCACCAAAGAAGGCCAGCCCTCAGAAGAGAATGAGTGTTTCACCACAGAAGGCCAGCCCTCAAAAGAGATTGAGTGTTTCACCAAAGAAGGCCAGCCCTCAAAAGAGAATGAATGTTTCACCAAAGAAGGCCAGCCCTCAAAAGAGAATGAGTGTTTCACCAAAGAAAGCCAGTCATCAAAAGAGAATGAGTGTTTCATCAAGGAAAGCCAGCCCTCAACAGAGAATGAGCGTTTCACCAAGGAAAGTCAGTCCTCAAAAGAGAATGAGTGTTTCACCGAGGAAAGTCAACCCTCAAAATAAATTAATTGTTTCACCAAATAAAGCCAACTCCCAAAAGAGAATAAGTGTTTCAGCAAAGAAAGCTACACCCCAGAAGAGGATAAATGTTACACCAGAGAAATCTAGTCCCAAGAAGAAAATGAGTGATTTCCCAAAAGGAACCAGTTCGCAAATGGAATTCATTGAGTCACCATTAAAAGGTACTCCTCAGAATAGAAAACATGATTTCCTAGAAGCAGGTAGTACACATACAGCATCAGCAAAAATAGCCAGTCCACAAAAAAGAAGGAAAATCCATTCCCAGCAAGAATTTAGCCCTGCCAGTGATGGTAGTCCACCTAGGAAATTGAGAAATTCTTCAAGAGAAGTGAGGGTTCTTGAAAAAACAGAAAAGTCATATGCAAGTGCGGTATCTGGGGCAAAAGGTGATGATGAAAGTGTTTTAGAAAATGGAGGCTTTGAGATGGGGGTTAATCTAGAGATGCCTTCCTCAGATAGTACTAGCACACATAAAGATACATTAGAGTCTTCAGAGAAGACACTTGTAGAAAATACTGAAGAGTCATTAGAGAGACAAGGTCTTCTTGAAGAATTTACTGAAACACCCAGGAAATTAAATCTGTCAGAAAATATCTCAAAAAATGAAGGCTTAGAGAGGGAGGGAAATCCTGATAATGCCTCCTTAGTACAGATTACCTCACAGGAGGATACACAGGCGTCTGTGGAGAAGACGGATGTGGAAAATAGTGTAGAGTCACCAGGGAAGCCAAGCCTTCATAAAAGATATAGTGGTATATCCATGAAATTATCAATGTCAGAAAGTAGGTCAGACACTTCCCTGGGAATAGATGAAGAGATTAGTATTAGCAGTGAAAGGAGGTCATCATCAAGAAAGAGAAATTCTAAGAAATATTTTGGAACTGACGATATCACTTCCTCAGTTAGAGATGTTTCCCTAAAGAAGAGTGACAAGGATAATATTAATATAAGTACAAGCAAGAAGAAATCAAGTGAAGGTATTGCATTAAAGCGAAAAATTTCTGATACATCATTTGTTCATGGAGAATTGTTCTTAGGTGACAAGAATGAACAAGGTAGTGGGAAGAGGAGGAGGAGGAATTCGCTGAAGAGAAGGCGTAGTTCATCACGAGAAGATGAAAGGGGTTTGAAGAGTATTGTGCATGAAGTGCTGGTTCATCCTGAGGAAGCAATCAAGGCAATGAGGAAATCCAATTATTTGCTTGGGGATAAAAATGCAAATGAAGATTTGGGGTCTGAACATGCTATTGAATTACAAGAGGAGGATGTTGGTAAAGCTAGAGGTAGTAATACTGGAACTGAGAGGACTGTTAAAAATAACAGTTCAACCGTTAACAATAGTGTTGTGACGCAAAAACATGTTGAAGACCAGAGAGAAAGGAGTGACAAATTAAACAGTGTGCCTCAAAGTGATAATTCTGGTGCAGTAATTGCTGATACACAAGAGGACAACGGAGAGACTGAAGGGGACACCACATCTAGTGATAAGTATATAGAAGACACCCCTGTTACAAGAAGTGTTGAGGTGGAAGGAGGCAAAGATCAAAGAGAAGAAAACATTGACAGAGAAACTCTAGAGGTAGAAGAAGAAACTGGAAAAGATACTCAATCTGATAACACAGTCATTGGTGATGTTTTTTTGGATGGTAGAAGTACTAAGGAAGGTGAGAACAAAAACCAAGAAAAAGATGCACCAGTGTCACCAAGTGCAACAGTCCAAGGGGAGGAACAAGGAAATTGATGATGATGATGATAAACTTACAGATATAAATGAAGAAAGCTATGCAGCAAGTTCTGATTCAAAGGATCAGAAATCAAATTCTCATGTGAATGATAACGTAGTTCCTGGTGTGACAGTATCTGGTGGTTTATCATCCTCAGTAGAAGCTGAAGGTGTTCGTCAAGTAGGTAATGAAAATGAGATTGACATAACTTCAAGTCAAGATGATGAGCTGTCAGAATTTCAAGTAAGAAAATTAGCCATTGATGTTGAAGGAGGTGAATCCAGTGGAGATGAGGAGTTATCAATGAACTTGATTCCTATTTCTTTTCAAAGAAGAAATGAGAAGGCACGCATTCAAAAGGAAAACATAACTTTGACACAGCAGGAAGAGAAAGTTATGTCACCAGAAAGAGAGACAAGTGAAAGAAGTAGTGCTGGTTCTGACCCAAAACAACCATCAGAGACTCCTAAGCTAATACAAATGACCATGACAAATTTTTTAACAAAATTAGCTGCCAATCCACCTAGACAGTCAGCTCTATATGATGTAAAAGAATCAAAAGATTTTGTGGAAGCCATGTTTAGAGGAATAGAGAGGCCCCAGGCAAACCAGACAAAAAGACTTAATATAAAAACAAAACAGGCTAGAAAAGAGAAACTGCCCTTGAGTGTGCCTGAAAGTATGACAAAAGAAATATTTGAGCATTATGCAAAATGTAAAGTTGATAAGAATGCTCTTAAAACCATTGTTAAAATTAGTGAAAAATTCTGGGGAAACTGTGCTGAGGATTTGATGAGCATAGCAAAAAGTCGAGGAGAAAGGTTTGTCATTACAAAGGAAGATGTGATCAGATTAATGACAAGAGAGGGTACAATCAGTGAAAGCACTCCTCTCACAAGTTTAATTATGGAATATCTTCCTTCAGAAGAGTGGGATATTCTTATTCCTACTGAATATGGCCATAACCGAATCTATCCACCCCCTGAAAAGTAATGACAGTGGAACTGAAGTTTCATTATAATGCTCCCATGTCTATCATTTGCAAGATTTATATTCAATACTTTTTGCTTTTATTAATTTTATCTTCATTAAATGATTGATAAGTACACGAAAAATGAAACAAAAAAATTAGTGACAGCACTAGTTAAAAAACACTAAAATGCTCAAAGAAGTAACGGCTGAGAAAAAATGATGAAATACAGACAGCAGAATGGTGGAGAAGAACTGTAATGCAGACATCACAAACAGCAGTTTGTTGACCATCTTTCCCTGACTGCTAAAAAAATATTCTGAAAGCGTTGGTAGGAACCTTAGACACCAGAGTTTAGGCAGTATGTAGGAGTTGTAAGTTTGCCAAGGAGGAAGCTAAACCCATAAATTGTCATTCATTCCTTACTGGCTCCAAACTAGCTTAAAAATAATGAAAATGTTATAATGAAAAATAACTCGCTACCTTGGTAAGTTTAGTTTACACAGTATGCATTTTTTAGTTAACTTATTGTGTAAAGTAGCTGTCAGGTAGTTTGTGCACAGTGAAAGCAAAGGTGTCCATACAGTATATCGTATATTAGACAAGCCTGTTATTGTACATGTAATAATACTCAAAATGTGGAAGAATGAAGTTCCAGTGTTCAACCTACAGATGAAATGAAGAGGTGTCTGTGATCCAGCTGAGACCTCTTCAGTATTAAACCAACCTCTATCTGACATGTCTGTCACTTCTCATGGATATTATGGCCCTTCTGTTTCAACACCACATACACCCTGTCTAGCCAATATTTTCTTGGTCTTCTTCCTCCTTCCTCCCACATCTTCTGACCCATCATCCACCTTTTCTTGTCACGTGGCCAAACCTCTTTTAAACACTCATTCATCGTATGTTATGTGATTCACCTTGTCCCTCATCGTCCATCCTATAGTCATACTTTCATATATTCCACTGACTCCCAAGTACCACCATTCTTATTAAAATTCATTGCTCCATTGCCCTGGCTTTCACTTACCTCCATATTGTAACTCATTGCTTTGAACATAGTTCACTTTCAAACACTAGTGCCTGAATTATCTTTTCAATATCAACATCTAACAGACATCGGGCACTTCTCATTACATTACTTGTATTTTCTGTATTTTCTCTCAACACATGATTTTTAAAGATACTGAAAAGCCATAGTGAACACACCCTTGTATCAGGCAAACTTTTATGCCAGACCAATTATTTTCCAGGCTACTTATTCTAACAGCTAATTCTCTTTAATCACAAAAACTTCAGTAGCTCTCAGAAAATTATCTTCTATACGTGCTGTAGCCATATTATGTTCTTAAAATTCATTCACATATACCACCATTTCCACATGCAAAGGAACAGTTATATCCCTTCCATTTCGTATGGAACCTTTCCCTCCTCCAGACTTGCCTTACCCACCATCACTGGGTTATATGATGCATTATTATAACACAGTACTTCAGTTGTAATCTTATCAACTTGGGATGACTTCATTTGTAATTGCCCTCATTACAGACCAGACAGTTATATCCACAATTTATCAGAAATTTATATTAACTTATTTGACTCTTGCATCATGGAGATCTGCCTTACAGGTTTCCTCTTCATTCAGATTCAGTCCATCATTGCAAAACAGTATTCTCTAGAGACAACTGCCCTGCATGTTTATCTTTTTTGCAAGGCTCATTTACTCAATATCTGCATTTACACCCTTTAGTACTGTGCAATTATTCATTATACGATTATTACTCAGATTTACCCCTAAAATTTTAACATATCCCACCTTGTTTTGCCACTTGATCATTTACTACACTACTCATTCTCTTGTAGACCACTTTGCAGTTATGCTATTTTGCCTTTCAACTGCACTTCAAAAAAAAAAAGTCTTTTCTCACTGGCAAAGCTATCATTTCACTATACCACCACTTACAGCTTTTGTTCCTTGTCACAGGCATATACAGTACTTAAAAGCTTCTCACCCAGTGACTCCCCTGGGTTTGCACACACAAACTTCCACTTTATGTCAGCAATATCTCACAGTTCATTCGCTATCAGATTTGACCTGCTCATTTGTCATAATTAAGTTTCATTATCATTCGGAACTCCTTCATTCAAACTAAAACTGTAGTACCTTCCAGTTTCACTCTTGCCACAGTTGGATTATGACCATCCGTATCGTCGGCTACTCCCCTTACATCTGTATCTTGTTTGTTTATTTACTCTGAACAAACATTCCAATATACATACAGTACTGCATTCTGTCTTGACAAGTTTTTTTTTTTTTCTTATATAATGTTTATTTCTTATTTCTTTTTCTACTTAGTACACATATTGAACATAATTAAAATATTACATTCATGTATTTTTTGAGCCACTAAGTTAGAGGATTAAAAATGATTAATGCCGTAGTTACACAATATTTTTCATGATAGACTTTGTGTGTGCAAGTTAATTTTAAGATTAAGCTGACCAAGCCAGGTGAATATAGTAAACAGTACATGGCAGTTTCATAGTAATAATTTTTCATTAAATCAGTATATTTAAAGAATAAGATATGATAGTGGTATATATTAGAAAGCGGATGTCATTGCGCGATTGATTAGTTCAGGTCCCTCATTGTTTTCGGCTTTCCTGTAGTATCCATAAATAACCCTTGGTTCAAGAAGGTCAATAAACATAGCGTATCTTAACCCATTCTGGTGTTACATCTCTATCTGTATGTAGTTATACTGCTTGTGTGTATGTGTGTGTGAGATATTTTTAATTTTCAGGGTCAGATTTTTATGTATATTTTTATTATAAAAGGTATTTCCTTCAGTTTCTGTATGTTGTAGGTTTAATTAGTTTTAAAATTTTTATCTTTTTTTTTTTTTTGTAATGTTGAAGCATTTATTTTTGGTTTTAATAAGCTTTAGTCTTACTATTCTTTAAATTTTTTTCTGTGTACAATTATGATATACAGTATGCCATTTTTTTAAATATTGATAAAGCATTTATTTATTTTTTGAAGAGTTTTAATTTTACTATTCTTTTAACATTTTTTATTTACATTTAGGATATATGCCATTTACAACTTCTGTCTTTCTCTAAACATTGTATGTTTGTGATAAAAAATTTATGTCTTATGCAACAGAGTAAGCTATCATATTTTTCTATTTTATTTTAGTACTTGTCAATAATTACTGTACATTAGTTGTTAAACATATTAACATAGTTAAGGATATCTGAGTAAGTGATACTAATGCAGTGAATGCTGCTCCCAATTTGTATGGTATAATATTAGAGCTCCAAGCTCTAGATGAAATTATATAATATTACCAAAAAACTTTTGTACTTGTGAAATAAATGGAACTTCAACTTGTCAAAACTAATTTTTTTCATGATTTTCAAAAAAATATACATAAAGCAGGTAGAATCCAAATATTGTTAAAAGACTGAACAGCTTTGCCTTTGAAAAAAAAAAAAATTAGCTAGAATGTCAAGATTAATGTCTTTTTTATTGTACAGTACAAACAGCCTGTTTCTTTGCTGTTAAGGGATGGCATTTCTTTGCTGTCAGTAAGTAAGGACCTATATGGCAGTGACCATTGACCCATACATCTGAAACGTAATCATAATAATCCATCCCCATGCCTCCTTAAGTGGAAAATAGATGAAGGAGATTGGAGTTCATATGAAAGATTAACACATATTGAAAAAAATTCAAAGGACTTCCCTTCTCCGATTCAAATTTATCAGCATATTACTGAAGCGGTACTAGATAGTTCAGAGAAATGTATACCTAGAACTACAGGCCTGCCACGGCTGTTCCTTGGTAGAATAAGAAATGTGCAGTTGCTAGGAAAGTCACTAAAAAATGCTTTTGTAGATAGTTAAGATCTCCCTGTGAGGCAAACAAAATAGTGCATGCCAGAGCTTGTGCAAAGCAGGAAAAAACTATAAAAAGGCTAATAGACAATCATGAACAAAGTACATCTTGGAGGTCTTTGCAAAAATGCCATCTAGCCAGGTCTGGAATAAGATCAGGAAATTGCAAGGTAAATACATTCCAGACCCACTACCTATACTAAAGGTGGAGAATTAGATCATTTATATATCTGTTCCTAAAGAAGTGGCAGAGATGTTTGGCAAGCACTTTGCCCAAAGTACTCAGTGCAACACTGTACTCTGAATTTCAGCTGTACGAAACGGTACATCGATAGTTCCACCACAGTCCAATAATACAGAGGCTTTCAATATGCCTTTCACCATGGACGAGATGCTGAATGCTTTTGCTAACTCATCATCAACTATGAAATGTTAAAGCACCTTCCAGAGACCAGTAGGGGTTTCCTCTTGGATACACTTAATGACTTTTGTAAACTTCATACCTCTCCAAAGTCATGGAAGACGTCAGTTGTAGTCTCCAGTCTTAAGCCTGGTAAGAACCCAGAACTAACTCAAAGTTACAGGCCTATAGCTCTCACAAGTTGTGTATGTAAGTTGTTTGAAAGAATGATGAATGACAGATTGGTGTAGTGTTTAGAAACAAAAAAGCTTTCATCCAATAGGCAAGGGAGATCCAAAATGCTTTTGCCATCCAGAATCAAGTTGGACCCTTCTTTGATATGGAGAAAGCTTACGATACCACTTGGAGGGATGGTATTCTGAAGCAGTTGGCTTCTTGGGGCATTGAAGGTAATATGTATTATTTCATTAAGGATTTTATATTGGATCACTGCCTAAAAGTTCGCATTGGATCTGCATTTTCATCTTCCTACATACAAGAAGAAGGTGTCCCTCAAGGTAGCATGCTAAGTGTTACCTTATTTGCAATAGCAATCAATAGTCTGATGGACCACCTATCAACTGGGGTTCAAGGATCATTAATTGTAGATGACTTTGCTATCTACTGCTGCATAAGTCTGCAGGAAGGTTCAGACTGCAATAAATGCAGCTTCAAAGTGGCCAGATGCTACTGGATTTATGTTTTCATTCAAAACTAAAGCCATCAGATTCACACGAACTAGAAAACGAGAGGAGATGCCAACCCTCTTCTTAAAAGACAATATCTTACCATATGAAGATGAAGTTAAATTTCTTGGGGTGGTCCTCACAAAATGACCTCGCCAACAGTTAAACAATCACTAAATATATTGAAGGTGATGATTGGGGAGCAGACCGAAAGACTCTGCTTAAGCTTTATATATCTTTATGCTTAAGCAAGATGGATTATGTCTGTCAAATCTATGGATCTTCTTGTAAAACTAACCTAGAAAAAATAGATGTAGTACATAACTTGGGATTACGGATATGTACAGGGGCATACAGCACTTCCCCTATAGCTAGTATATATGTGGACTTGGGCTTACCCACTCTTTCAATCTGCAGGGAAGAACTAAGCTTAAGGTACATATCCAAATCCTTAACCTCTAACAGCAATCCAAATTATAAGTATGTGAAAGCCCCAGTAGATCGGGCAGCAAATAGACACCTACCCAAACCTCTGGAGGTATGACTTGAAAGAGAAAGTAGAGATGTTGGCATATTGACAACACCAATAACACAGGTTGCATTCCCTAAATCACCTTGGTGCAAATCACCTGTTAATATATGCCCACTTGTTAAAGGGAAGAAACAAATTTCCAGTGAAGAAATTAGAATGGAATTCCTGCAGCACTCCTGTAAGGGCGACAAATCGCGCATCTCTTTCCTTGTGTTTCTCCTTTCAGATGTACATTAATCACGTCATGTATTTTACCTGTCTTTATTTCAGATTCCATGTGTACCTCATCTTACGCATCATTGTATGGCCTTTCTGCCAATATGTATATCTACCTTTTATATGCCATGTAACAAATGTTGTGCGTATTTTTATGCTTGCCAGAAAAAACAATTTGTGTATGGACGCAGTGGGGCCTTGAGTTGCCCGCTACCTTTCCATCCGCTTTTTGCCTTATAAACACCTGTCAAGAATAATAAAGAATCAGTCTTTCACTCCTGACTTTTCTTGAAGCTTCACACTAGTGACCTCAGGTCAGGGACAGGTAGTGCGGATTTGGCACAGCCATTAACGGACTAACTACGGCTGCACCCTACCATCAGAAAGCCTTTAGCTGACTAACTACGGCGTAAACTTTAGGCCTCTGATAGCACCCTACCTGGCGGAAACCGTGCCATTAATGGACTAAATACGGCATACTCAAAAGTGCTTGGTTTGGCACTTCGTTCGACCTCTCGAACAAATCGGCACCATTAACGGACTCAATACGGCGCATTTTCCCGTGTTTTGGCGTGTGAGAAGTCAAGATGTCAGAAGTAGAACCTCAATGCGAACCTGCGAGCATCGTCTGCATGCCTCTCTCACCAACAAAGCCAGACACGGTCAAACTTCACCCGTTCTCTCACCAAAACACGGCATCATGGTTCTGGCATGCAGACGCGCATTTTCGCATGGCGTGCATCTCAGATGATGCTACAAAATCAGACACAGTCATGACGGCGCTCCCAGAAGTATTCAATAGAATCTCCCCCTGGCTGGATGCGCAACTGTACAAAGTCACATACACAGACTTAAAAAACAAACTGTTGAATTCCTACTCCATGCCCGTGACCGAGAGAGCGCAGCGCACGTTCGACCTGTTATCCCAGCCCCTCGGAGATGCATCACCTGGGGAAGCCTGGGACCAGCTGCGAGGGTCAGTAACACTCCCAGGTCGCGACAAGAGCGGGAGGAAAAGAACAATAGACCTGACAAAAGCAACCTTCCTTCGGCGCCTCCCACAGGAAGTTCAGCATCAGATAAGGGATGCAGAGAACCTGGACATGGATGCCTTAGTCGATGACGCCCAGAAACTATATTAGGCCACCAAGACCTCGACACACACCACCGCCCTGGGAGCCTGCAACCTGTAGGAGGAAGACGGCGATGACGACGGAGATATCGACGCCGTTTATAAGAAGAAAATGCCATTCAGAGAGCACAAGGCATGGCCAAACCCAGCGTGGTGTTTCTACCATAGAAAGTTCAGGACCAACGCCAGAAACTGCAGGCCTCCATGTTCTTTCACAAAAATGACAAAGGTGGCCACAAGTAACAGCTGTGGCCGTGAAACCCGACTTCCCCCACCCAGCAGGGTTTTTCATCACAGTTGAGATCTCCAAATGCCGCCTGTTGGTTGATACGGGGGCAATGCAGTCAGGTTTCCCGCCATCCAGGGAAGGTTTAGAAAAAATACCTGACTCACTACCCACCCTCATAGCAGCAAATGGAACTCCCATCCGCACTTATGGCACAACGACCTGGGCTATCTCAATCCTGGGGCGCAGTTACCACTGGCCTTTCGTCATAGTGGATGTTAAGTTCCCTCTGCTGGGCGCGGATTTCCTAGGGTACCACGGACTTCTAGTTGACATCGCCAGACAACGCCTCCTCGACACGGACGTGCCATTCCCGTCAGCTCTCCACCGGACCCGGATGCCCTCCATCTGCTCCACAGTCCCTATAGTTGACAACATCCTCATTTTTTCCAGGTCCCCAGAGGAACACCTTCGCCACATCCGCGCCGTCCTGAATCACTTGCAGGACAGCGGATTTGTTGTCAGGTTTGACAAGTGCATTTTCGGGAAAGAAAAAGTAGACTTCCTTGACCACAAGAATTTCCCAACAGGAGTGCGCCCCATGACTTCTAAAGTAAAAGCTATAGAAAATTTCCTGGAGCCACAAACCATCAAGGCCCTTCAGGAGTTTCTCGGGATGATAAACTACTACCGGCGCTTCATCCCAGATGTCGCCCTCATCATGTACTTCCTGACGTCAGTTCTGAAGGAGAAACCAAAAACACTAACGTGGGAAGCTCCACAGCAGCAGGCAATCATTCAGACGAAAAGGCCGCTCTCCAGTGCCAACACCTTAACTCAACACAACCCTGCCACTGCCCTCAGATTAACAATGGACGCCAGCAACATCGCCTGTGGTGCAGTACTCAAGCAACTGGTGAATTGCATGCCCCAGCCCTTGGCCTTCTTCAGCTGCAAGTTTTTGCCAGCGGAGACCTGCTACAGCACCTTTGACAGAGAGCTGCTGGCTATCTACCAGGCTGTGAGGCACTTCAAGTACCTGCTGGAGGGAACCGAATTCACAGTCCTAACAGACCACAAAACAGGGGGACGCCTGGTTTGCAAGGCAACAGTGGCACCTGACCACCATCTCCGAATTCGGCTGCACCATCAACTACGTCCCTGGCAAGAAAAACCCAGTGGCTGACGCTCTGTCAAGAATAGAGATCAATTCCCTTCACCTCAGCATCGACTACGAAGACCTCGCTAGGGAACAAGCAGAGGATCCAGAGATGGCAGACCACAGGACAGCAGTGACGGCTCACAAGTGGGAAGACGTGCCCCTAGCAAATTCGGACACAACTCTCCTCTGCGACACCAACACAGGCCACCCACGCCCCCTGGTGCCCGCATCGAGGAGAAAACAAGTGTTTGACATCGTCCACCGTCTCTCCCATCCATCGGGATGCACAACGGCATGCCTCATGACTGACAAGTTTGTCCAGGACGGCATCAACAAGGACGTCTGCCAGTGGGCAAGGAGCTGCATCCCGTGCCAGACGAGCAAAACATCCCAGCACACTGAATCTGGGATCGGCGATTTTCCCCAGCCTCGTCGGCGGTTCGGCCACATCCACATCGACGTCGTCGGGCCCCTTCTGCAGTCAGGGGGAACCAGATACCTCCTGATGATCATAGACCGCTCCACCCGCTGACCCGAAGTAACCCCATGGATGAAGCATCAACAACATCATGCGCAGAGGTCCTCCTCTCCAGTTGGATAAGCCACTTTGGAGTGCCAGACAGCATCACTACGGACAGGGGACCTGCCTTCCTGTCAGAGCTCTGAGTCTCCTTGGCACGCCTGATGGGTACAACTCTACACAGCACAATGGCATACAACCTCACAGCGAATGGCATGGTCGAGAGGGCGCACCGCTCTCTTAAAGCAGCTCTCATGGCACACTGCACCGACGAGAGGTGGAAAGAACAGTTGCTCTGGGTCCTACTGGGTCTCCGCACCGCTCAAAAGCAAATGGCGACGCTTCCCCTGCTGAGAAAGCCTACGAGGAAACACTGGCTGTACCCGGAGAATTCTTCCCACGGCGCCGACACCTCCCTCCCGAGGTTGAGGGAACTCGCACAAAGGTTCTTGTCCTGCCACAAGACCTTCACCGACAGAACCATCACCTACAGCTCACCCGCCTTACACTCCTGCGCCTGCGTCTTTGTCAGGGCGGACACTCGCCGTCCGCCCTTAACCAGGCCCTACAGGTGGCCCCACCGAGTCATCAAGCAGGCCAGCAAAGCATTCCTCCTCGACACCCACAGGCGGGAGGACTGGATCACCATTGACAGACTGAAACCCTCATTCCTGTTAGACAGCGAAGTTTGCGAAGAAGTAGGCAGGCGCCCCAGCTTCCCCACCAAAGCGGGGCCCGGGGCGGCCCAGAAAATGCATCCAGCCATCCCCAGGTGTTAGCTCCACCCCATGCCCACAGTTCTCCAGAAGCAGGAGCCCACTTCGACTGCCTCAGCGCCTCCATGATTAATATTAATTCATCCAATAATTGCTCCTCTTAATTATTGTCTTGTTGGGGGGAGTATTTGTAAGGGCGACAAATTGCGCTTCTCTTTCCACGTGTTTCTCCTTTCAGATGTACATTAATCTCGTCATGTACTGTATTTTACCTGTCTTTATTTCGGGTACCTCATCTTATGCGTCATTGTACAGCCTTTCTGCCGATATGTACATCTACCTTTTATATGCCATGTAACAAATGTTGTACGTATTTTTATGCTTGCCAGAAAACACAATTTGTGTATGGACGCAGCGGGGGGCCTTGGGTCGCCCGCTACCTTTCCGTCCGCTTTTTGTCTTATAAACGCCTGTTGAGAATAATAAAGAATCACCCCCACCAAAATCACTTTCATGTATCATAATATAGTTTTCATTAACCTACCCATCTCACAGACTCATCATCAACATAGAGTTACGGGCTGCTCTAGGAGCAAGAGCCCGTGCTGGCACAAGGCCAGCTAAATCTAAAACAACAACAACATAATAAAGAATCAGTCTTTCACTCCAGACTTTTCTTGAAGCCTCACACTTCCCTCAACACAGCACAGAGGGCAGAGCATGTTTACTAGTGGCTCTAAGTCGGAGGATGGAGTTGGCTTTGCAGTAGTGGTAGGAAATTATATAATCAAGAGAAATTACCCCCTTCCTGCTCGATATTCATGGCTGAATTATGACATTCTTGAAGCTGTAAAATATGTTTTTAGTAAAGGAAAGAATGATGAAAGTTTTATCATATATTCTGACTCGATTGGTCTTTTATCGTCATTGAAACAGGTTCCCTTCCACCACCTAGTGCAAGTACTGGAAGGCTGGCCGCCTTTACTTCCCCAAGTGTATCAGGGTGAGCTTTTGTTGGGTACCTGCTCACGTGGGTATAGATGGGAATGAGAGAGCCGATAAGGCAGCTAAAGAATTGATGTTTACATAATCAGGCACTCATAAACCACCCATACTCCGATTTTAAGCAAGTTATTCTTATCTATATAAGTAGGAAGTGGCAAACTGGTTGGGAAAACATAATTGATAATATGAAGTTGAAAGCCATTCGGCCTTCAGTTAAGAGATGGCAGTCGTCAGATCATCCAGATCGGATGGCTGGCATTATTTTGACGAGGCTGCGCATAGATACTTAATGCAAAGTGGAGAAGGGAAACAGACGCCAATCTGCAGTTCCTGTCAAAAATTTTTAACAGTAAAACATTTATTATTTGATTGCCCAATTTTTACCCGAGAAAGGAGTTACCTCACTCTATGGCAGGTCCTTGAGCAAGGTATTTGATGATAATTGTGATGCAAAACAATGTTATTTTTAAAGAAAATTAATTTTTATTTCAGAATTTATCTTTTTTAACATTTAATTTGTATTATAAGACTATATTTTTTCTGGAAAATGTTCTCTCGTAATTTATCGTTTTAATGAATATTAGCTAAATATATATTTTTTTAAAATTTTTTATCATAATTTATAGTTTTGATGAATTTTAGCTAAATTAATGTTTGATTTTCAGTGCTGAATGGCCATAGTTACCCCGGTGCCTGGCAAGTATGGCTAAAATCTATAAATCAATCAATCAACCTGTAAGTGGAGTTGCAGGTCAACACCAACAGTTAAGCATTTTTTATGTGACTGACCAAATTCAAACCAAGAGTGAATGCCCAGTTTGGAAGCAAATCAAATTAGGAATTTTTTCAGAATCTTCTTCAGTTTATCCTAATACTAACTTTGTAGAGAACTGCATTTCATCAAATAAAGCTTATCACCAAAACAAATAATTCAGGTCAGGCCAGTGAGAGTCAGGAGTTGTAATTCCACGATCTGGTTAAACTACCTAGTAATGGTAATCATCATCACTGTCATCTTGAACATTTTACATCAAATTTTTGTTGTATGAGGTTCAACACGATACTGGTTCTCATAGTTCTCTATTGAGGTGTGCGCTCTCTGGTGGAGTATAGTCTGACCTAGATTCTCAAGTGGGAATTCATGGAGATGTTAATGAATAACAAACTGGGTGAACTCTAACTAGAAATATCTATAAACCACTAAAGTCAAATGTATGGTTGACTGAAGAAATGTTTTCCGAACACCATATAAATAATTGATATATGACTTTCACCAACAAAATGTAACTCGCTCACGTGCAAGGAAGGGTAATGCTATGTTCATTTGGGAGGGTAGAAATTACCCCAAAAATGCATTAGAATCTTGAAAGTTAAAAGTTTGGTAGCATTCGTAATCATGAGATATGTCAAATTTTGATTAAAAAAAGATTATGACAAAAGATGAAATTCACTGGATTTATAAAACTTGCCAAAAAATATAAGTTTTTAGCCAAAGTAGGTCATGTTTTAGTAATAAATACATTATGTTGAAGGTTAGACCAACTAAGGCGACCGTTTCAAGTTTTGGCCACACCAGTTCTGTCTGTGCTGCGTACATCCTATCAGTAGGGCTTGCTTAGCAGTTATTTCCTTTAAGCAGTTATTGTAATGTTATTTCTTACGATATATAATCTGCTCTGGCTGGGCCTTCCCAAGACAAGCAGTGTATGTCATTCAAATGATGCCATGTGCACAAAGTTTATGTAATTAAGTTTCCAGTTTTATTATAGATGACATAATCTGGAATCTCAATGGATCTCATTTTATGTTATCAGAATCGGGAAAGGTTCATAAAAGATTGTAAACTTTTCATGAGATACAGTCATTCAATAGAGTTTACTGAAATTCATGTTTATCATTATACATGACGAAGACATGTTTGTGCCTGGTGGCACAACAAAGGCACGAACAGTGATAGAATAAAGTACTGTAATCCCAAACACTGGTTATGGGGTAAAGAAGCAGGAAGGGTAAGGTGACTGAAACTCTATGATGATAGTGTCATTGATTGACTTGTATGGAGATGGGGGTCTTGATCATTGTTGATATGTTTTGGTTAAGTTTTCTTTACTATTTTTCTGTCCTCTGCTCTTCTGTTTATGTTTACACATCTTGCCTAGGTTTTCAGCTATCCACGACTCCCCTGTCCACTGGTGATTTTTCACCCCCTTCAAATGGCATGTCCAAACCATCTTGGTCTATTTTCAAGCTTCTGAAAACAGTATATCTCAACTATTTCCACATTTGTAATATGATCTCCCCAGTGCAATTGAGCCATGAATAATAAAAATTTTTAGTTCATATATCGAAGGTTATTTTTTTTAAGTGCTCAAGTGTTTGCTGTGAAGAGTAATACTAAAGGGATGCTTTTTATTTGTCATCTGGCAATCTTCCTTCACTGCATCCATGCTCTTGCTATTTTTGTTACATCCTTTTTATTACCAATTTTGCAGTCCAGTGTTTCCCCAGGGTAACAAAAATGTTTTGTCATTTAATAGGCATGTCCTTTACCAGGAAATGAAGATGCTGCTCCTTACTTTCTCGTTTATTCTTAACACATTTCAGCGTTGAAAATTCCTCACTGCATTTATATCCTAAATATCTCTTGTGACTGGCTGTTACATGTGATACATCATACTGAGTTCACCCTTCCCACAACATCCCAATGACCACCTATTCCTGTGTGTCCTTCCAGTCACCATAAGCTTTTGTAATGCTTATGTAGATTTCCATTCT
The DNA here is from genome assembly GCF_040412425.1 of Macrobrachium rosenbergii. NCBI lineage: Eukaryota > Metazoa > Arthropoda > Malacostraca > Decapoda > Palaemonidae > Macrobrachium > Macrobrachium rosenbergii. Next base: position 52,020,816 of record NC_089744.1, read on the forward strand.
TATCCCATTCATTCAAATGTTAACGACAATTTATCCCCTTGCAGCTACTCCCAAGTATCTCCCATTCTTTACTCCTTTGCATCTTTCTCTAATACTGTACTATGATCACTAGGACTCGGAGTTGATCCCTAACTGCTAACTCAGCTTGCAGCAGTCATTGTTGTGTTAGCATCCCTTACATATATTAACAGTGTGATCCTTTTCTTTGATGTTGTCTGTGCTCCTCTGTATAGTGAAATAAATCTTTGTTTAGGAAGCTCTCTAGTTGTCTTAAAAATTATGATTTTCAGCTTCATCCTACTGTAGGTTCTGGGGAAATTCCACGAGAAAAAACATGGAGAAGCATGAATTTTCTCACCAAAGATTACAAGTTGTGTTGCGTTTTATTCAGACTACACAGTTCTTCCTTCAGGTGCAAACTGAACTGTGGTTGTTAAATATATTAATTTGTTAATGCAAGCTGAAATAACCAGACGAGATTTACTTCACAGACTTCATTAGTATGTTCTAGGTCTTTTATAACACCAACACTGAAAGTAGGCAGAAGGTCGCATATACCTTATGATTAGTGAGGAATGTAACCTTGTAAGGGATCGTAGAAGATCCTCTGAACCTTATCATGCAAGATAACTCAAGAGATTGAAAGACGGCTATAAAAAAAATAAAGTGCATCATCTCACCATTCCATCCTAGTATTTCTCTGAAACCTTTTGCTTCCACATGAATACATGTACTTTAAAATGAGACCTCTTAAAGGAGTATGGATCTGATGCTGTTTGAAATGAAAAGCTATCATGGATTCAAGAGGCTCATGAGCTATCATTGACTTCAGAGGCACATGTACCCATGATCAAAAATTTAAATTTCCGTGTGAAGTAGAGCTTAAGGAAAATGGGCAAGCGTGAAATTTCCCGAGTGCTCCAAACAGATGCTTGGAAATAGGAAACTGCCAACAGAGCAGTTCTGGATGAGAAGATTAAAGTCGCAGGATGCTGCATGGCAACGTATTTGTAAGTAATGCAAAATGCAATCTTGGATTCAAAAGTAGCATCAAGTATTTTCAACTACTGAGGACAGTAATCGTAAGAGTAATGATCTCAATGCTCGATGAGATGTAGAATGGCAGCGTGATACAATATTTGTCATATAATGAGATTTTGTTTTGCCTAAAGTTGACTCATTCCATGCTAGCATAAAACAACAAGATTTAATCCATCTGCATCCTGTAGTGTCGTCGAATGAAGTAAAACAGCTACAGTATTTCACTGTTAGGCCAAAAACACCAGAGGTCTAAAACACTACCTATAGAACACCAGACATGATTTAAGGCAAGTCTTCTACCAGTTTACTTTAAAAGTTAGGTAGACTGAGCACATAACCTGCTGCACTTTAGTTGCAAAATGTGTAGGTGACAGCTTTAGCAAGAGCTAGCAAACACTAAAATATATGTGAACATGCTTAGACTTGATTCCCATATTTGTATGCATATTTGTTATCTTTCTCTGAATCTGATCCTCATGGAATTAACCTCTCATGTGCATAAAATCCATGGTATGAAATGTTAATGAAGACAAGTTTTTGCGTGTTGACTTAGTACCCTTTCCTTTAAAACGTAAACCATAAACTCACACTCGGCCTTCCATCAGAAATAGTTATATCACTTTCAGAGCTTCCACTCCAGTTCACCTAAGACTTGAAGGGAATGAAAGTACGTGTGTTCCCTCTTACCTTGCCAGAACATCAGTTATCTTCATCTGCTTGTAAAGATACAAAAATTTATGCTGACCTTCTAACTTCACTGTCATATTGATCTGGCTGTTTTTCCTCCTGATATCACCTTCAAGTTTTTGGAAAATTCATTGCCTTTTGCATAAACTAATCATAAGCGCAATTATCATTCTACATCTAAGCACAGATACTCCACGTTGCCTCTCGCCCGGGTCCCTATCCCCTCTCTTCTTTCCTTACCGTGGTAAGATTTGCGTTTGTTCTACACAGAGGACGGCACTGAGGTAAATTGTGAACATCCCTCTAGTCACATTATTGTAGGCATTAATAAATGGTGTTTTCAGTTTCCCCTTGACCCCTATCTGCATCCACTTCCTAGCCTTTACTTTATCCCCATTCCTACTACCTTCCATTTTGCTGTCCAACCTCTAAATGATGCCTGTTACTGCAACTGGGGGTTTCTCCCAGTTTCACCTTTAGATCCTTATACTTCATCTCTCTTACTTTCTAGATCTGTCTGTCTTGTTGTCCATTCACTCCAACTCCCTCTTTTCACTGTCTTAAAAGCGGAATGGTTGAAAGTACCCCAGTATTTGGCTTGTAACCTAAATTTCATGATTCATTAATTCATTCTAGTCAAATTGTGACTCATTACTAATGCAACCCCAACCACTAAAAAGACAAATATCATTAGTGAGAGATACAAAATTGTCATGATGAGAACCCCATACAGGCATTATTATCAAGATTATTTGAGGCCAGTTCTCGTCCAATGGAACCAGAGAAGTGGTTCTGTTCATCACCTACGTACCTACCAACAAGCTGAACGACAACCCTATACTGGAGTGCCAATGGGATGCTTATAATCGGAATAAAATTAAGCCTCTTGAGAAGGTAATGGAGATTTTACATCAACTTCATGTGGAGTACAGGTGCTTCTGGAAAAAGGCTTCTGTTCCCCATCCTTTCAACGTTCAGTGTGGTCTAAGGCAGCTAAGAAAATCGGTTGGTCTTCCTCAGTTTTTTTTTTGGGGGGTGGGGGCGAATTTGCCCTTCTACGACATGAAGTTTATTCAGTTGCCGCCAAACTGATTCCTCGCCCCTGTACTGGTGAAAATACTTCAAATTATCCATAGCTGAGAAGACACCTCATGATGGTCCACAGAGCTTTTTACTGATACTTTTCAAACAGAAACAGAGTAAGGATAGCCTTAATTCAAGTCAGAGGAGTGTCTGTTGCAGGTATGGAGAAGTTTGAGAAAGACAGTCTCGCATTTAGCTAGGTTACACAATTCTTATTCTATTCCACTTTGTTGTCTCCTTCCCAAAATTTGATAAATATTTGTCAAGGGTCTTGAGAATTGCTCTTTCACCGAACGAGCTTTTCTTCTGTTCTACCTCACCGTGAGTCACATTCTCAAAAGGAAAGACGACTTGCTGGATCTGAATACAAGGCAACTACATCAAACAGATTTCTGCAAGTACTGATCTTTACCTCACACTTACTCACACACGAATACATATAAATTGGAACCTGTGGTACGTTGGTCACAAC